>NW_025191661.1:0-3562 GCF_004010195.1 Chiloscyllium plagiosum
CAGATACACACACGCACTCGGGTACACACACACTCAGGTACACACAGACTCAGGTACATACACACTCAGATACACACACGCACTCGGGTACACACTCACTCAGGTACACACACACTCGGCTACACACGCTCTCACACACACAGATACGCACTCAGGTTCACACAGACTCAGGTACACATACTCACTCAGGTACACACACTCACTCAGGTACACACACTCACTCAGGTACACACGCTCACTCAGGTACACACAGACTCAGGTACACACACACTCAGATACACATACACACTCGGCCACACTTGCTCACACACACACAGATACACACACTCAGGTTCACACAGACTCAGATACACACACTCACTAGGGTACACACACTCACTAGGGTACACACGCTCACTCAGATACACACAATAACTCAGGTACACACGCTCACTAGGGTACACACACTCACTCAGATACACACACTCACTCAGGTACACACGCTCACTCAGATACACACGCTCACTCAGTTACACACACCAACACATTCACACACATGCACTCAGATACACACACACAGATATAAACATTCACACGTTCAGATGTACAAAGATACAACCATACGCTCAGATATATACAAACACATAGCCACACTGGGACACACACACAGATACACCTACACACCCTCATGCACAGACACACACACGTTATTGTCAATGTTGCTGTATGTGGGGGTTTACTGTGTGGAAACTGGTTTCCCGTTATATCCCTTAATTATCGCAAATGGGCAGACTTCAGGTGTGAAGTGTTTTGAAGCGCACCGGTCAGGAAAGACGCTAGCGAAATGCCAATCTCCCCGCCACCATCCCCTCCCCACTGCGAGACCCAGGCGGCGGTGCATCTTGTACATTCCCAACAGCCGAGCTGGCCTCGAGGTATTCTGATGTTAATTTGAATCCTGTTAGCTGCTGGGCTAATTGCTAATTTACGCCGTCTGTAAATCCTGGCACAGCCCAAGCAACCGAGGCTGCTAGATTTTGGCTGTTCACGCTAATGAACGCGTTTCCTGTCTTTACAACGCAGACTGGAGCACAAAACACCACAGGAGCAGACTGCGCCATAATTACCACTATTTCGAGGAGGGGTGACCTTTGGATAGGAGGTGTTGCTGAACAAAGAGTGCAGGTTCATAGCTCCTTGAAAGTGGAGTCGCAGGTAGATAGGATAGTGAAGAAGGCATTTGGTATGCTTTCCTTTATTGGTCAGAGTATTGAGTACAGGAGTTGGGAGGTCAAGTGCGACTGGACAGGACATTGGTTAGGCCACTGTTGGAATATTATGTTCTCCCTGCTACAAGAAGGATACTGTGAAGCTTGAAAGATTTACGAGGATGTTATGATTTGGAGATGACTGGGGTGGACAAAGTTATAAATCACCCAACACCAGGTTATAGTCCGACAGGTTCAATTGGAAGCACTAGCTTTCGGAGAGCTGTTCCTTCATCAGAACAACCACCTGATAAAGAAACAACACTCCGAAAGCTAGTGCTTCCAACTAAACCTGTTGGACTATAACCTGGTGTTGGGTGATTTATGACTTACAAGGATGTTGAAGGGCTTGAGCTACAGGGAGAGGCTGAACAGGGCTGGGGCTGTTTTCCTCGGAGCGTCAGAGGCTGAGGGGTGACCTTATAGAGGTTTATAAAATCATGAGGGGGCATGGTTAGGGTAAATAGGCAAGGTCTTTTGCCAGGGGTGGGGGAGTCCAGAACTAGAGGGGAATAGGTTGAAGGTGAGAGGGGAAAGATTTAAAAGGGACCCGAGGGGCAACGTTTTCACACAGAGGGTGGTGCGTGTTTGGAATGAGCTGCCAGAGGAAGTGGTGGAGGCTGGTACAATGACAGCATTTAAAAGGCATCTGGAGGGGGACATGAATAGGAAGGGTTTGGAGGGATAGGGGTCAAGTGCTGGCAAATGGGACTAGTTTAATGTAGGGTACCTGGTCAGCATGGACGAGTTGGGCCGAAGGGTCTGTTTCTGTGCTTTATGACTCGAAATGGGACTATATTAATTTAGGACGAGTTGGAACTAACATGAAGTGTACAACTCCTGCCCTGACTTGCCTTATCAAAATGTAGCACCTCACATCTGTCTCGATTAAACTCCTCAGCCCATTGAATCAAGGTTTAGGACGACTCAGTGGTTAGAATCGCTGCCTCACAGCGCCAGCGACCCAGGTTCGATTCCTGCCTCGGGTGACTGTCTGTGTGGAGTTTGCACATCCTCCCCGAGTGTATGTGTGGGTTCCCTCCGAGTGCTCCGGTTTCCTCCCACAGTCCAAAGATGCGCAGGTTAGGCGGAGAGGCCATTCTAAATTGCCTGTAGTGTTAGGTGCATTGGTCAGAGGGAAATGGGTCTGGGTGGGTTACTCTTCGGAGGGTCGGTGTGGACTGGTTGGGCCGAAGGGCCTGTAGGAAACCTAAGAAAAAAGGTCAGCCGCGATCGAATGTTGGAGCAGAGGCTGAATGACCTAATTCCGTTCCCATCTCTACTGCGGGTGACCCCCTCCGTGGGTAAAGCAGGCCATGCTGGAGGTAGGCTGCGGCCTACTGACTAGGCCCCTGAAGCCTGCAGGAAAACCACAGCCTGTAATGGGAAAGCAAATCTGCTGTTGCCTGGCCCCGTGAGCAACTGGGTCACGTGTCAAAGTGAACGTGATGAGCACGTTTCCTCACACACGTACGCACTAAAAGCCATCTGAAACTTGGCCACAGTCGGAGACAGTTTCGCCTCGCCTGCATTGTTCCCCTGTCGCCATGGCAACACAACAGTGATTTTTGACACGTAAATGGAGAGTTACCACCTGCATTCTCCCAATAAACCTGGTGTTATGGAATCCCCGCAGGGTGGAAACAGGCCCTTCGGCCCAGCAAGTCCACCCAGACCCGTCCCCCGACCTGATAACCCTGCATTTACCCCTCACAAAAGGAGGAGAAAGTGAGGCCTGCAGATGCTGGAGATCAGAGTCGAGAGTGCGGCGCTGGGAAAGCACAGCAGGTCAGGCAGCATCCGAGGAGCAGGAGAGTTGACGCTTCGGGCAAAAGCCCTTCATCAGGGATTTGATGAATTGCCCGAAGCGTCGACTCTCCTGGTCCTCAGATGCTGCCTGACCTGCTGTGCTTTCCCAGCGCCGCACTCTCGCACCTGACTACTGTACGTCCCTGGGCACTCCACACAGACAGTCGCCCGAGGCTGGAATCGAAACTAGGTCCCTGACACTGTGATGCTAACCACTGAGCCACCGTGTCACCCCAGTGATGTAAGTGTAAACCCCAATATTTTCAGATGGTGTCACTGACCTCCTCAGAACGAATTTAGGGCGTTTTTTTAATAGGACGAGGGCGTTACTGGCTGGGGCAGCACTCATTGCCCATCCCCAGTTGGACAGTTAAGAGTCCATCCCGTCGCTGTGGGGCTGGAGTCATGTGTAGCCCCAGAACAGCTGAGGAAAGCGGTTCCCTTCCCTAAAGGACGTCAGTCAACCCGATGGGTTCACCCGACAACTAAATCATGGTCTTCGTTAG
>NW_025191662.1:0-2383 GCF_004010195.1 Chiloscyllium plagiosum
TGTGGGACTCGGCCCGTGCTCGCTCTGATCCCAGTGTGGGACACGGCCCATGCTCGCTCTGATCCCAGTGTGGGACACGACCCGTGCTCGCTCTGATCCCACTGTGGGACTCGGCCTGTGCTCGCTCTGATCCCAGTATGGGAACTCGGCCCGTGCTCGCTCTGATCCCAGTGTAGGACTCGGCCCATGCTCGCTCTGATCCCAGTATGGGAACTCGGCCCGTGCTCGCTCTGATCCCAGTATGGGACTCAGCCCGTACTCGCCCTGATCCCAGTGTGTGACGGGGTCCGTGTTCGCTCTAATCCCAGTGTGGTACCCGGCCCGTGCTCGCTCTGATCCCACTCTGGGACTCGGCCTGTGCTCGTTCTGATCCCAGTGTGGGACTCGGCCCGTGCTCGCTCTGATCCCACTCTCTGGGACACGGCCCGTACCCGCTCTGATCCCAGTGTGGGACTCGGCCCGTGCTCGCTCTGATCCCACTCTGGGATTGGGCCCGTGCTCGCTCTGATCCCAGTGTGGGACGCGGCCTGTGCTCGCTCGGATCCCAGTGTGGGACACGACCCGTGCTCGCTCTGATCCCAGTGTGGGACGCGGCCTGTGCTCGCTCTGATCCCACCCTGGGACATGGCCCAAGCTCGCTCTGATCTCAGTGTGGGACTTAGCCCGTGCTCGCTCTGATCCCATGGGGGACTCAGCCCGTACATGCTCTGATCCCAGTGTGGGACCCGGCCCGTGCTCGCTCTGATCCCACCCTGGGACTCGGCCTGTGCTCGCTCTGATCCCAGTATGGGAACTCGGCCCGTGCTCGCTCTAATCCCAGTGTGGGACTCGGCCCATGCTCGCTCTGATCCCAGTATGGGAACTCGGCCCGTGCTCGCTCTCATCCCAGTATGGGACTCGGCCTGTGCTCGCTCTGATCCCTGTTTGGGACACGGCCGTGCTCGCTCTGATCCCAGTGTGTTTCGGGGCCCGTGATCGTTCTGATCCCAGTGTGGGACCCGGCCCGTGCTCGATCTGATCCCACTCTGGGACTCGGCCTGTGCTCGTTCTGATCCCAGTGTGGGACTCGGCCCGTGCTCGCGCTGATCCCACTCTGGGACTCGGACCGTACACGCTCTGATCCCAGTGTGGGACTCGGCCCGTGCTCGTTCTGATCCCAGTGTGGGACCCGACCCGTGCTCGCTCTGATCCCACTCTGGGACTCGGCCTGTGCTTGCTCTGTTCCCAGTGTGGGACTCGGCCTGTGCTCGCTCTGATCCCAGTTTGGGACTCGGCCCGTGCTCGCTCTGATCCCAGTGTGGGACTCGGCACCTGCTCGCTCTGATCCCAGTATGGGAACTCGGCCTGTGCTCGCTCTGATCCCAGTTTGGGACTCGGCCTGTGCTCGCTCTGATCCCAGTATGGGAACTCGGCCCGTGCTCGCTCTGATCCCAGTATGGGACTCAGCCCGTACTCGATCTGATCCCAGTGTGTGACGGGGTCCGTGTTCGCTCTGATCCCAGTGTGGTACCCGGCCCGTGCTCGCTCTGATCCCACTCTGGGACTCGGCCTGTGCTCGTTCTGATCCCAGTGTGGGACTCGGCCCGTGCTCGCTCTGATCCTTCTCTGGGACACGGCCCGTACCCACTCTGATCCCAGTGTGAGTCACGGCCCGTGATTGCTCTGATCCCACTCTGGGATTGGGCATGTGCTCGCTCTGATCCCAGTGTGGGACGCAGCCTGTGCTCGCTCGGATCCCAGTGTGGGACACGACCCGTGCTCGCTCTGATCCCAGTGTGGGACGCGGCCTGTGCTCGCTCTGATCCCACCCTGGGACATGGCCCAAGCTCGCTCTGATCTCAGTGTGGGACTTAGCCCGTGCTCGCTCTGATCCCATGGGGGACTCAGCCCGTACATGCTCTGATCCCAGTGTGGGACCCGGCCCGTGCTCGCTCTGATCCCACCCTGGGACATGGCCCAAGCTCGCTCTGATCTCAGTGTGGGACTTAGCCCGTGCTCGCTCTGATCCCATGGGGGACTCAGCCCGTACATGCTCTGATCCCAGTGTGGGACCCGGCCCGTGCTCGCTCTGATCCCACCCTGGGACATGGCCCAAGCTCGCTCTGATCTCAGTGTGGGACTTAGCCCGTGCTCGCTCTGATCCCATGGGGGACTCAGCCCGTACATGCTCTGATCCCAGTGTGGGACCCGGCCCGTGCTCGCTCTGATCCCACCCTGGGACATGGCCCAAGCTCGCTCTGATCTCAGTGTGGGACTTAGCCCGTGCTCGCTCTGATCCCATGGGGGACTCAGCCCGTACATGCTCTGATCCCAGTGTGGGACCCGGCCCGTGCTCGCTCTGATCCCACCCTGGGACTCGGCCTGTGCTCGCTCTGATCCCAGT
>NW_025191662.1:2560-3563 GCF_004010195.1 Chiloscyllium plagiosum
TCAGTGTGGGACTTAGCCCTGCTCGGTCTGAACCCCATGGGGGACTCAGCCCGTGCATGCTCTGATCCCAGTGTGGGACCCGGCCCGTGCTCGCTCTGATCCCACCCTGGGACTCGGCCTGTGCTCGCTCTGATCCCAGTATGGGAACTCGGCCCGTGCTCGCTCTGATCCCAGTATGGGACTCGGCCTGTGCTCGCTCTGATCCCAGTTTGGGACACGGCCCGTGCTCGCTCTGATCCTAGTGTGTTTCGGGGCCCGTGCTCGCTCTGATCCCAGTGTGGGACCCGGCCCGTGCTCGATCTGATCCCACTCTGGGACTCGGCCTGTGCTCGCTCTAATCCCAGTGTGGGACCCGGCCCGTGCTCACTCTGATCCCAGTGTGGGACGCGGCCCATCCTCCCTCTGATCCCAGTGTGGGACACGGCCTGTGCTCACTCTGATCCCAGTGTGGGATACGGTCCATGTTCGCTCGGATCCCAGTGTGGGACACGGCCCGTACTCGCTCTGATCCCACTCTGGGACACGGCCGGTGCTCGTTCTGATCCCACTCTGGGACTCGGCCCGTGCTTGCTCTGATCCCAGTATGGGATACGGTCTATGCTCGCTCGGATCCCAGTGTGGGACACGGCCCGTACTCGCTCTGATCCCACTCTGGGACACGGCCGGTGCTCGTTCTGATCCCACTCTGGGACTCGGCACGTGCTCGCTCTGATCCCAGTATGGGATACGGTCCATGCTCGCTCGGATCCCAGTGTGGGACATGGCCCGTACTCGCTCTGATCCCACGCTGGGACACGGCTGGTGCTCGTTCTGATCCCACTCTGGGACTCGGCCCGTGCTTGCTCTGATCCCAGTATGGGATACGGTCTATGCTCGCTCGGATCCCAGTGTGGGACACGGCCCGTACTCGCTCTGATCCCACTCTGGGACACGGCCGGCGCTCGTTCTGATCCCACTCTGGGACTCGGCATGTGCTCGCTCTGATCCCAGTATGGGAACTCGG
>NW_025191663.1:0-3563 GCF_004010195.1 Chiloscyllium plagiosum
ATGAGACATTTGCCCACATTGCAGGTGTCAATTCCTTGTAAAGTCATTTTCAATTCGTGGTGCTGGGAGTTTAAAAGAGATGTGGTCGGCAAGTCTTTCAGACAAAGCATGGTGAGTGCTTGGAATGCTGCCAAGGGAAGTGGTGAAAGTAAATGTAACAGCAGTATTCACCTGAAAGAATGCATGCAGGTGAAGGAAATAGAAAGACACGGAGTTTGGAAGTGAAGACAGTTTTAACATGGAAGGGCAAAACGTGTCATCACAAGTTTGGTGGTCCAAAGGGCATTTTCCTGCGTTATTTTTTTATATGCCCTGCCACGTATGTTTGCATCAGCTGCATGCTTGGATATATATTGCAATCAGCCCTGCCACGTATGTTTGCATCAGCTGCAGGCATGTATATATATTGCAATCAGCCCTCGCCTTTGAACCACTTGTATAGTTTGTAAATATCTGATGCCATAAGACTAGCATTTACAGCACTCCAGTAGAAACATCTTTTAAAGCTGATAAATACCCTTAATTCCGATTCTTATTGTTCTGTGCGCTAAGCAAAATTCTAAACTAATAGTTTAACCATCATATCGTGAGCCCTTGTCTTATGTTAGGACCTTTCTACATTGCAAATTATGGAAAACCTAAGTAAATCTACATTCTCTATCTACCAGTTAGCACTCATCAAATCTGCTTGGTATGTTTCTAGTTACATGATATTTATAATTGTACAAAACAAAACATAGTTTCCTTTTCAGTAATCCAACCTGACAGTGATCGCATTAAAACTTTCTGAACGTCTGGCAATTCCTTCCTGAATAAACTCCCTTAGCAGATTCTCTGCAATAATTGTTAGTCAAATGACCGTTCAGTTCCTGCTTTCTGTCTGAACTCCCTTCTTGAAGACAGGCGCCACACTGGAGCTCCACCAGTTTCGCTGGAACTTCATGGAATCAAAACATTTATGGAATAATTCAAACAATTCCACCAGTAATTCGGCTACCAAATCTTTTAAAACCGGATATCAGTTGCTGCTAACTCGTTTGCCCTAATATCAGGCAGCATCTAGGGAACAGGAGAATCGACGTTTCGGGCATTAGCCCTTCTTCAGGCTAATGCCCGAAACGTCGATTCTCCTGTTCCCTAGATGCTGCCTGACCTGCTGCGCTTTTCCAGCAACACATTTCCATCTCTGATCTCCAGCATCTGCAGACCTCACTTTCTGCCCTAATATCATCCTTGACTGCCATTCTGGAAATGGGTGGTACATCTACTTGTTAGGTGCTTATTCTAGAATAGAAACAACCACTTCTGAGCTTTAGGAAATGCCTCCTGCAGCTACCTAGCTGGTGAAGGTGCAGCGCTCCAGAAGCTTTTACTTCGAAATAAGCCTTTTGGAATATAACCTGGTGTCCTGTGATTTTTAACATCAGTAAAGCCAGCACAGCAGTTGAAATCTTGAGATGGTCATGCACAGAGGAGATGCATAGAGGGAAAGGAATCCCCAGAATTCTGAAGAAATCACTCAGCCCATCGGAGGTATTGAACAAGAAGGAAGAAAGACATTCAGACCACCCTGACCGCTACACAGGAAGATGCGTCTCTTTAGCACATTGGACTTTTGGAAGAGGACGTGCCCAATCATGTCCTTCAATATATTCTGTGGGACGAAGTACAGGGTATTCAGTTCCTCAAGTCACGTGCACATGATTTAGAGGAGGGAACTGACGCTTCAATATGACAAGAAATGGCGCAGAGTCTATACACATAGATTGTTCCATGTTGTTCCTGTTGGCTTCATTGTCTGTACTAATCACCTATTATTTTAAAAGTCTCTTGTTTTCGTAAATGTTTGTTCTAGGTCTCAACGAGTCAACTTCCCTCTCCGAAAAGACAAACTGGGTGTTCTCTGAGGAGGTTACAAACCGTTTGGAGTGTAAAACTTTTGTGGAATGAAGATATTTGAGCTGCTGTCACATTTGAAAAACGCCATGCAGCTGTCTACCCATCTGATCAGTTTAATGGAAAGAAGAGCATTACATCATTTCACGTGGAATTGTTTCGTAAGTGGAATGGAGTAAGACGAGATTTAGAACATTTTCATTTAGATTTACCAAAGTCAACGATGATGGTTTTTCAGAAGCGCACTTAGGTTCAGATGGAAATGAGAATATTAGGATGTTATTCCTCATGGTGATATTGAGACATGAATCAGTGCAGGACGAAAAGAATAATGAAAGTTGCGAGAAAAGTTGGCTCGGCCTGATCTCAAGGCAGTGTTTGATTGAGGATATCATCACAGCATGTGAACACCAGTGAGCTTAATGCGATGGTTGTAAACTTTCAACTGGATGCAGTCAGCAATGATTCCTCGGATGTTAATGTGGGAGGAATTAGAAATTCATTATTAGTAAAAGCCAATGTGCAATTTGTATTTCGTAATTGTCGATGAATTACATTTTTGATTGGAAATGAACGCATTAATTTCCATCTATCTAAGATTAAAATATAACGCAGAACAAGTTATTTCAAACTATTGTTATGAAGATGTGGGCGTACCTTGAAAGAGTTAAAAGCAACAGAACTACTGGTCACAGCACCAAGTATTCTTAATAAAGAAATAATATAACACTAGGTCAGGCAACACGATTAGTTCTTTCCTGGAGACAGTAACAAATTCGAATTCGGCCAATCAACTTAAATTATATCACGAAAAAGTACCAATTTCCAATCAACTTTGAATTGGATACAAATCTTAAAAGCCAAGAACACAATCCGATGATTTGGAGTATAAGACTGGGGGAAAATTGAACAGTTGAGAGGAGAACTGCCAAGTCCTTGCAGGAACAATACGACTTAAAAAAATCTCTCTCAACAGTACCTTTTCGAACAGTAACCTGTGACACAGAAATTCCTAACAATGAGAAAATAAGACATAGGGAGATCCGGAGAAAATAACTTACAACTGTTTAATAGACAGAGTGAATCACCTACCAGGGACACCAACAACTGCGAGGATCGGATAGTAACCACCTTGAAAAACCCAAAGTACATATTTGATCTGCGATGTCAAAGGTAACCCGTCCACCGAAAGCCAGGAAAGACCATCAGATAAACTTCTGTCGGTTGTTCCGAAATTCCAGTCCATTGCTCTCATATTCAAATTTATAGTTTGAGCATTCCTGTCGACAGTTCGCATTCTGACCTCCTATCCCCCTCTCTGGAGCAGTTGATCCCTTTACTGGCAGAATTGAGGCTCCCACTGATACGATGGCTTGGCACACGAAAGGGAGTCCTTTATAAGACAAGAGGGAACACTCCAGTGAGACATTCAGGATCCATGGAGACAAACATTAATCATGGTCACGAAGCAAACAAGTTCAGCTAACCATTTCCAATTCAATAATTGCTCTCAATGTTCAAATTAAGGTAGACTACATACATATTTTCCTAGCAGGATGTCGGGGGAATGTTAGATGCATTGGAACGGTTGTGTATAATCATTCCACCTGCATCAGATCGAAGACTAAACCAAGAGGAATATATGGACAAAATTATACACCTCCAAC
>NW_025191664.1:0-3563 GCF_004010195.1 Chiloscyllium plagiosum
AATCATAATGTCTGTCTCTCGGAGTCCTCTCCATTAGTTTGCCCAATACTGATGTAACACTGACTGGACTGTAATTCTCAGGATTATACCAATTCTCTTTCATTAACAAGGGTGTAACATTTTCCACCCTCAATCATCTGACACTACTCCAATGGAGAGTGAAAATGCAAAGACCATCGCCAAATGTGCAGAAATCTCTTCTCTCACCTCGTGTAGCAACTTAGGGTGTTTCCACTCTGGCCCAACCGATTTATCTATTCTTATGTTTGTACTTCAATTAATCTGTACTTCACCTGAAATTGTCTACTCCCTGTTCAACCAACTGATTAACTGCTTTCCATTTCAGGGCTATGTACGATGCTCCTTCACTTTCCAGGTATGGTTGCCAATATCCTGTGAACCATGGAATGAAAAATATTGTAAGGCGTGAATGCGCTCCTGATGAAGGGGTGATGCCCAAATCTTTGACTCTCTTGCTCCTCAGATGTTTATGACTGGCAGTTCACTTTCAGTGCCACACGTTTCGACTCTGATCTCCAGCATCTGCCGTCCTCATTTTCCCTATTACTGAGGGCTGTCCCCACTGCACACTGAGCAGGGAATTAATCAGCAGAAACTCATTGTATGGGGATCAGACTGCTCAGTTCTGGAAAATTGCATTACATTAATGCATCTATTAGAAAAGAAATTGCATTTCAACAAATACTAATTGAGTCCCAGAGTTACAGATTTGGTTCCTGAGTTCAGCAGCTTGATAAGGAAAAGTGAATGACCGAAGAGCTCGGAGGTACAGAGTATTCCAGGTGCTACATTCCAGGGTGGATGTGCTTTATCTTATTGCTGGGAATGTTATCGGACAGACAGATGTGATAAGGGAACAAGGTGACATGTGGAAATGTGATATTGTTGCCATTACAGAGATGCGTTTGAGGGAGGTCAGGGCTGACTACTCAATATGCTGTGGTACAAGAAACATAGGCAGGACAGGAGAGGGGTAAAAGAGGAGGTGGTGTTGCATGATTAGTTATGGAGTCAGTTACTACAGTAAGGAAGAACGATATCTTGGAACGACATTCTAATGAGCATTGGTGGTTAGAGCTCAGGATCAAAACCATGGCAGAGGCACTGCTGGGGACATATTATAGACTTCCAGATAAAAGAAAGTACAGGAGCAGATATAAAATCAATTTACTGAGGTGTGTCAAAACAATAATAGGTTTATAATACACAGGCATTTCATTTCTAAGCATTAATTCTGGCAGTGATAATATATTAAGAGTTGACAGATTCCTTTAACTTTATTCCAGAAACTCCTTGTATCATCATGGAGCAGATACAACAATGGGTGCGGCAGCCTCACTGTGGGGAAGGAAGCCAGTCAGTATATGGAAGGAAGGATTGGGAGAGCAGTATACGGCCTCATGACATCATACATTTTATGTTTGGTAAGGAAAAGATTTTAAAAATGCACTGTCTTGTAAATAAAAGGTTTTTGGACTGGGGAGACCGATTTTATGTAAAAATATGACGGAATCTGTCCAGAGTACAGTGGCTTCTGGGTGAAACTGTAGCAGAACAGCGTGTGGCCGGGGGGAGGGGTGGGTGGGTTGGGGAATCAGTTGATCACAATGGAATTAATGAGAGTGTCCGTCGAATGTGTTCCACGAAAGATGAAAATTTTGAAAACAAGCCCAGAGAACCTCGGGTGTCAACAAAAAAATTAGAGCAGAATTAAAAACGGAAGAGAAGCTGAAATCAGGTACAAAGTGAGCAGGTCAATGGATGCACTAAATGAAGATAGAAAGAGTCGGGCTAATCTTAAAACTTCAGTAGAAGAGCAGAAGGGCAATCGTGATAAAACATTAGTGGGTAAGATTAACGAGAATCCAAAGAAAGTATGTCAGTTTACTAAGAGGAAGCGGGTAACAGCAGAAAGAAGGGGGTGTATTAGAGACAAACGGGGCAGCCTGTGCACGGAGCCACAGAATATCGGTCTTCAGTTGGGGCACGCCGTTCCTGGATTCAGGGAGAATGACAGTGTGCCCCTTGAACGATTTGATAGAGAAGCCAAAGAAGAATTGAAAGTTTATGCAGGGTAAAGGGTGGACAAATGCCCAGATCCTGGTGAGCTGTAACTTAGGCTGATGCGGAAGATGAGGGAAAAGAGCACACGCTCTGACATTTTTTGTTTTACTCTTGTCTCTGGCCACAGCGAAGGTGTGATGTTACACGATAAAATCTAACGTTGGCACAACTCTCACATAGAGTGCTAGAAATAAGGATTAAAGACCACCAAGTCTCCCAACAGTGAAAGGGAAACAGTTGTAGACAATTCTGAGGGCTGTTGAGGTTAGATCATTAAACATCTTGAAGGCTGAGGCAGACTGATTATTAAACAAGGGTTTGTTATAGGGAAAATGCAGTCAAGTAGAATGGGGATTATCAGAATAAATATAACGGAATTGAACAGAAAAGCAGACTCAGTGGGCAGATAGCAAGAATGTTGCTCCAGTGTCTCATCCAATTCCTTTTCCAACAGCCCTGTGTTCACAGGAACATAACTTCTCTCCCTTTGGAGTGATACACAGTTTGGAATGCAGTCGACGGATGCAAGGATTTCAGAAATGCAGTATTAATAGACGGAAAGGACCAGGGGACTGCGACAATGCGGATTGGCTGTTGGGGTGAATATTTGCCTCAGCACAGTCTCCACCAGGCAGGAGGAAGACTCAGTTAGACACCCTCCAAGTACAAGTAAAGACGTGCTCTGGAGAGCAGTTCGTCATGGGCCTGGTGTCAATGAATGTCTAAGGCACAAATATCGCATTACTGAAGTGTCTCCCTTCTTCACTAAACAAAAGTAAAGGTGGAGGAGTGGAGAAAATGCCGTTGGTAGCAGAGTGACTAGTAAGTCATTGGTTTGAGAGGCTTCAGACAGCAGCAGCTCAGAAAAAAGTACAGGCAAGCTCAAACAAAATCCTTTTAATTTATTATTACAGCAATCAAGATGGCAGTTAGGCCAGTTGCACGTTCATCCTGTGGGATGTGGGAGCTCAGAGAGATTTCCACCATCCCTGTTGACTACATGTGTGTAAGTGCACCCAGCTGCAGCTCCTGGGAGAGCATGTTTGGGAGATGGAGTTGGATGCACTCAGGATTATCGGAGATGCTGCAAACTTCACATATAACTGCTTTAGTGTGGTGGTCACGCCCAAGACCCACCCTGACCATGTTTATGTAATGACTATAATGGCACAGTCCCACATAAACATCCATGCCCTGAGTTCATCAGTCTTACCTGTCTGCCCTGTTGCATTTAAATAAACACAATTTAATCCAACAGTCAGTCCTTGCTCCCTATCGTGTTTCAGGCAAAAGGTAGGTTTGGAATGGCAAAGGGAGTAGGCGGAGAGTGCAGCTATTCCCTGTGGTCATTCCCCTCGAAAACAAGTATACAACTTTTGATACTGTTGGAGGGAAGGACCGTTCAAGGGAAAGCAGCAGTAGCCAAATTGGTGGTACTACCACTAGTTTTGGAGCATAGCGGGAAAGGGTAAATTTAA
>NW_025191665.1:0-984 GCF_004010195.1 Chiloscyllium plagiosum
AAGTGCTCCATCAATACCTCAGAGAGTGCTCCCTAAATACCTAAGATAGTTCTCCTTCAATAGCTCAGATAGTTCTCCCTCAAAACCTCTGAAAGTGCTCCCTCAGCACCTCAGATAATGCTCCCACTATACCTCAGAAAGTGCTCCCTCAATACCTCAGAAAGTGCTTCCTCAATACCTCAGATAGTGCTCCCTCAATGCCTCAGAAAGTGCTTCCACTATACCTCAGAAATTGTTCCCCCAGTACGTCAGATAGTGCTCCCTCAATACCTCAGAAAGTGCTCCATCAATACCTCAGATAGTTCTCCCTCAGTACCTCAGATAGTGCTCCCTCAATACCTCAGATCTTGCACCCTCAGTACCTCAGATAGTTCTCCCTCTGTAACTCAGTAAGTGCTTCCTCAATACCTCAGAAAGTGCTCCCTCAATACATCAGAAAATGGTCCCTCAGTACCTCAGATAGTTCTCCCTCATTACCTCAGATAGTACTTGCTCAGGACCTCCGATAGTGGTTCCTCAGTACCTCCGAAAGTTCTCCCTCAGTACCTCAGATAGTTCTCCATCAGTACCTCAGAAAGTGCTCCCTCGCACCTCAGATAGTGCTCCCTCAATGCCTCCGATAGTGCTCCCTCAATACCGCAGATAGTGCTACCTCAGTACCTCAGATAGTTTTCCCTCAGTACCACAGAAAGTGCTCCCTGAATACCTCAGATACTTCTCCCTCAATACCTCAGATAGTTCTCCCTCAGTACCTCAGGTACTTCTCCCTCAGTACCTCAGAAAGTGCTTCCTCAATACCTCAGAAAGTGCACCCTCAGTACCTCAGATAGTGCTCCCTCAATATCTCACAAAGTGCTCCCTCAATACCTCATAAAGTGCTTCCTCAATACATCAGAATGTGCCTCCTCAATACCTCAGAAAGTGCTTCCTCATTACCTCAGATAGTGCTCCCTCAATACCTCAGAAAGTGCTCCATCAATACCT
>NW_025191665.1:1012-1780 GCF_004010195.1 Chiloscyllium plagiosum
TCCTCAATACCTCAGAAAGTGCTCCCTCAGTACCTCAGATAGTTCTCCCTCAATACCACAGAAATTGCTCCATCAATAGCTCAGAAAGTGCTTCCTCAATACCTCAGAAAGTGCAACTTCAATACGTCAGAAAGTGATCCATATATACCTCAGATAATGCTCCCTCAATACCTCAGGAAGTGCTCACTCAATACCTCAGATTGTGCTCCCTCAATACCTCAGATAGTTCTCCCTCAATACCTCTGAAAGTACTTCCTCAATACCTCAGAAACTGTTCCGTCAGTACCTCAGAAAGTCCTCCCTCAATAACTCAGAAAGTGCTCCCTCAGTACCTCAGATAGTTCTCCCTCAGTACCTCAGAAAGTGCTCCCTCAATACTTCAGAAAGTGGTCCCACAGTACCTCAGATAATTCTCCCTCAGTACCTCAGAAAGTGCTCCCTCAATCCCTCAGAATGTGCTCCATCAATACCTCAGAAAGTGCTTCCTCAATACCTCAGAAAGTGCTTCATCAATACCTCAGAAAGTACTCCCTCAAAACCTCAGAATGTGCTCCAACAGAGCCTCAGATAGTGCTCCCTCAATGCATCAGATAGTCCTCCCTCAGTACCTCAATAAGTGCTCCCTCAGTACCTCAGATAATTCTCCCTCAGTACCTCAGAACGTGATTCCTCAATACCTCAGAAACTGCTCCCTCAGTACCTCAGAAAGTGCTCCCACAATAACTCAGAAAGTGCTCCCTCAGTACCTCAGATAGTGCTCCCTCAATA
>NW_025191665.1:2044-3563 GCF_004010195.1 Chiloscyllium plagiosum
GAAAGTGCTCCCTCAATACCTCAGATAGTGCTCTATCAATACCTCTGAAAGTGCTCCCTAAATATCCCAGATAGTTCTACCTCAATAACTCAGATAGTGCTCCCTCAATACCTCTGAAATTGCTCCCTCAATACCTCAGATATTTCTCCCTCAATACCTCAGATCGTGCTCCATCAATACCTCAGATAGTTCTGCCTCAATACCTCAGATAGTTCGCCCTCAGTACTTCAGAAAGTGCTCATTCAGTACCTCAGAAAGTGCTCCCTCAGTACCTCAGATAGTTCTCCCTCAGTACCTCAGATAGTTCTCCCTCAGTACCTCAGAATGTGCTCACTCAGTACCTCAAAAAGTGCTCCCTCAACACCTCATAAAGTGCTCCCTCAGTACCTCAGATAGTTCTCCCTCAGTACCACTGATATTGCTTCCTCAATTCCTCATATCGTTCTCCCTCAATACCGAAGAAAGTGCTCCCTCAGTACCTCAGAAAGTGCTCCCTCAATACCTCAGAAAATGCTCCCTCAATACTCAGAAAGTGCTCCCTCAATACCGAAGAAAGTGCTCCCTCAATACCGAAGAATTCATCACTTTGTTGTGTTTAACCCCCAAAGCCCCTCAGACAGTAGCTCCACAAAACATTCACATCCTCAACACTTCAGGGCTAGGCCCAGCTCCCCCCTCAGACTGTGTTCAAACCGCTTCAGACTGGAAGGACCCACATCCACCCCTGTCCAAGATTGGAGCCCAGGTCCCCAGAACATTACTTGTCTCTCTGGATTAAGTTTAGATTTCCTACAGAGTAGAAGCAAGCCATTCCATCCATTGGCTCCACACTGACTGTCTGAACAGCATCGCACACAGACTCACATCCTCTACTCTATCCCTGTAATGCTGCATTTCCCATGGCATCTTTGGACGGTGGGAGGGAATTGGAGCACCCGGAGGGAACCCGCACAGATACAGAGAGAATGTGTAAACTCCACACAGACAGTCACCGGGATTTAGAATCGAACCACTGAGGCACCGTGCTGTCCTCTCTCCTTGGATGACATCTCATCTAACCTTTTACAAAGCAATCTCCCATGTGAAACCTTCTCATCTGTTTCCTTGGTCATCCCTTCAAAAGCTCTATCAAGTTGGGTACATCATTTCCACAAACAAAGCCAAGCTGACCATCCCTAATCAATTCTTGCTTTTCCAAATGCATGTAAGTTGTCTCTCAGAATGCCCACCAACAGCTTACCCACCACTGCCATCAGGCTCACAGCTCCATAGTTCAATGGCTGTTCCTTGCAGCCTTCCTTCAATAATGGCACATCATTAATCACCATCCAGTCTTCAGGCACCTCACCCGTTGTCACTGATCAGACCATCTGACAAGGCCATCTACATCCTTCTGTAACCTAAGGCTATCCTCCTCAGTATTTATCACCCAACCAATCTTCGTATCATTCATGAACCCAATGATTAACCATCCACCATTCAAATATAAATCTTTTCTAACAACCACATCAGCAAGACC
>NW_025191666.1:0-3563 GCF_004010195.1 Chiloscyllium plagiosum
TCATCAGACAGTGCAGTACCTCAGACGCTGGGATTGTCTGACACTGCACAGTATCTCACTCACTGGGATTGTCAGACACTGCACATTATCACATCACTGGCATTGCCTGATACTGCACAATACGTCACACACTGGGATTTTCTGACACTGCACAGTATCGCACTCACTGGGATCGTCAGACAGTGCAGTATCTCACTAACTGGGATTGTCTGACACTGCACAGTATCTCACTGGGATTGTCAGACACTGCACAGTATCTCACTGGGATTGTCAGACACTACACAGTGTCTCACTCACTGGGATTGTCAGACACTGCACAGTGTCTCACTCAATGGGATTGTCAGACACTGCACATTATCACATCACTGGCATTGCGTGATACTGCACAGTACCTCACACACTGGGATTTTCTAACACTGCACAGTATCGCACTCACTGGGATCGTCAGACAGTGCAGTATCTTACTGACTGGGATTGTCAGACACTGCACAGTGTCTCACTCACTGGGTTTGTCAGACACTGTACAGTGTCTCACTCACTGGGATTGTCAGGCACTGCACAGTGTCTCACTCATTGGGATTATCAGACACTGCACAGTTTCTCACTCACTGGGATTGTGTGCGCAGTATCTCACTCACTGTGATAGTCTGACATTGCACAGTATCTCACACACTGGGATTGTCAGACACTGCTCAGTATCTCACTCACTGGGATGGTCAGACACTGCACAGTATCACAGTCATTAGGATTGTCAGACACTGCACATTATGACACTCACTGGGAATGTCTGTTACTGCACAAGATCACACTCACGGGGATTGTCAGACACTGCACAGTATATCACTCACTGGGCTGGTCAGACACTGCACAGTATCACAGTCATTGGGATTGTCAGACACTGCACAGTATCTCAGTCACTGACACTGTCTGACACTGCACAGTATCGCACTCACTGGGATCATCAGACAGTGCAGTACGTCAGTCGCTGGGATTGTCTGACACTGCACAGTGTCTCACTCATTGGGATTGTCTGACACTGCACAGTGTCTCACTCACTGGGATAGTCAGACACTGCACAGTGTCTCACACATTGGGATTGTCAGATACTGCTCAGTATCTCACTCATTGGGATTGTCAGACACTGCACAGTGTCTCACACATTGGAATTGTCAGACACTGCACAGTATCTCACTCACTGGGATTGTCTGCGCAGTATCTCACTCACTGGGATTGTCAGACACTGCACAGTATGTCACTCACTGGGATGGTCAGACACTGCACAGTATCTCACTCACTGGGATTGTCTGACACTGCAGAGTATCACACTCACTGGGATTGTCTGACACTGTACAGTATGTCACTCACTGGGAATGTCTGTTACTGCACAAGAACACACTCACGGGGATTGTCAGACACTGCACAGTATCTCAGTCACATACACTGTCTGACACTGAACAGTATTTCACTCACTAGGATCATCAAACACTGCACAGTATCTCAGTTACAGGAATTGCCTGACAGTGCACAGTATCCCATCACTGGCATTGCCTGATCCTGCACAGTACCTTACACACTGGGATTGTCTGACACTGCACAGTATCGCACTCACAGGGATCGTCAGGCAGAGCAGTATCTCAGTCGCTGGGATTTTCTGACACTGCACAGTATCTCACTTACTGGGATTGTCAGACACTGCACAGTGTCTCACTCACTGGGATTGTCAGACACTGCACAGTGTCTCACTCATTGGGATTGTCAGACACTGCACAGTTTCTCAGTCACTAGGATTGTGTGCGCAGTATCTCACTCACTGTGATAGTCTGACTTTGCACAGTATCTCACTCACTGGGATTGTCAGACACTGCTCAGTATCTCACTCACTGGGATGGTCAGACACTGCTCTGTATCACAGTGATTGGGATTGTCAGACACTGCACATTATGTCACTCACTGGGAATGTCTGTTACTGCACAAGATCACACTCACGGGGATTGTCAGACACTGCACAGTATGTCAGTCACGGACACTGTCTGACACTGCATAGTATATCACTCACTGGACTGGTCCGACACTACACAGTATCACAGTCATTGGGATTGTCAGACACTGCACAGTATCTCAGTCACTGACACTGTCTGACACTGTACAGTATCGCACTCACTGGGATCATCAGACAGTGCAGTACCTCAGACGCTGGGACTGTCTGACACTGCACAGTATCTCACTCACTGGGATTGTCAGACACTGCACAGTGTCTCACACACTGGGATTGTCAGACACAGCACAGTATCTCACTTACTGGGATTGTCAGACACTGCACAGTTTCTCACTAACTGGGATTGACAGACACTGCACAGTGTCTCACACATTGGGATTGTCAGACACTGTACAGTGTCTCACTCACTGGGATTGACAGACACTGCACAGTATCTCACTTACTAGGACTGTCAGACACTGTACAGTGTCTCACTCACTTGGATTGTCAGACACTGTACAGTGTCTCACTCACTGGGATCGTCAGACACTGCACAGTGTCTCACTCATTGGGATTATCAGACACTGCACAGTTTCTCAGTCACTAGGATTTTGTGCGCAGTATCTCACTCACTGTGATAGTCTGACATTGCACAGTATCTCACTCACTGGGATGGTCAGACACTGCTCAGTATCACAGTCATTGGGATTGTCAGACACTGCACATTATGTCACTCACTGGGAATGTCTGTTACTGCACAAGATCACACTCACGGGGATTGTCAGACACTGCACAGTATGTCACTCACTGGGATGGTCAGACACTGCACAGTATCTTATTCACTGGGATCGTCTGACACTGCACAGTATCTCACTCATTGGGATTGTCAGACACTGCACAGTGTCTCACTCACTGGGATTGTCAGACACTGTACAGTGCCTCACTCACTGGGATTGACAGACACTGCACAGTGTCTCACTCATTGGGATTATCAGACACTGCACAGTTTCTCACTCACTGGGATTGTGTGCGCAGTATCTCACTCACTGGGATGGTCAGACACTGCACAGTATCACAGTCATTGGGTTTGTCAGACACTGCACATTATGTCACTCACTGGGAATGTCTGTTACTGCACAAGATCACACTCACTGGGCTGGTCAGACACTGCACAGTATCACAGTCATTGGGATTTTCATACACTGCACAGTATCTCAGTCACTGACACTGTCTGACACTGCACAGTATCGCACTCACTGGGATCATCAGACAGTGCAGTACGTCAGGCGCTGGGATTGTCTGACACTGCACAGTGTCTCACTCATTGGGATTGTCAGACACTGCACAGTGTCTCACTCACTGGGATTGTCAGACACAGCACAGTATCTCACTGACTGGGATTGTCAAACACTGCACAGTGTCTCACACATTGGGATTGTCAGATACTGCACAGTGTCTCACTCATTGGGATTGTCAGACACTGCACAGTGTCTCACACACTGGGATTGTCTGCGCAGTATCTCACTCACTGGGATTGTCAGACACTGCACAGTATCTCACTGGGATTGTCTGACACTGCAGAGTATCA
>NW_025191667.1:0-3563 GCF_004010195.1 Chiloscyllium plagiosum
CTCCTGCCCTTGGAGAAAGTGAGCACGGCAATGCTGGAGATCAGTGTCGAAAAGTGTGGCACTGGATAAACACGGCAGGTCACGCAGCATCAGAGGAACAGGAGAATCGATGTTTTGATCGTTCCTGGTGGAGGGTTTATGTCTAAAACATCGATTCCCCTGCCCCTCGAATACTTCCTGACCTGCTGTGCTTAACCAGTAGCACGTGTTTTGATGTCTACTGTCCCACCCAAGTCAATCTTCCTGGTCACATCATCCAATTACATTAAGAGAATTGTCAGGCACACACTTCCTCGCACAACGCCACACTTACTATTCCTAATCACAGCCTGTCTTTCGAAATGCATATAAATCTTATCCCTCAGAACCTTCTCAAGTAACTTACCTACCACGGATGTTAAAACTACTGGTCTATAGTTCCAAGGCTTTTTTTGTTCAGTTCTTGTTGAATAAGGGCACAACATTTGCTATCCTCCAGTCTTCCAGGACATTACCTGTGGTTAATGATGATCAACATTATAAGCCAGGGTCCCTGCAAATTCTTCTGGAGCCCCTTGAGGTGTTCTTGGATCTGTTGGGTAAGGACCGTGAGATTTATCCACTTTCAAACATTCTAGTACGTCCAAAATCTCCTTTACTATGATATGGATTGTCCCTAAGATATCACCACTATCTTCCTCAAGTTCTCAAGTCAATATGTCTTTCTCCATGGTGAACATAGAGTAGAAATATTCGTTGAGGACTTCACCCAGTTCTTATAGTTCCACACATACTTGTCCACATTGGTCTTCGATTGAGTCCTATTTTCTATCCACTTATTGATTTTTCTTTTAATATATTTAAAGCACCTTTTTGGATTCATCCTAATCTTCTCAGCCAAGGCTCTTTCTTGCCCCCTTTTCACCCGACTGATTTCCTTCTTCAGTAAAATCCTGTATCTCTTGGAAACCTCCAGGGATTCCCTTGACCTCAGCTGCCTGGACCTGAGCCACGCCCCAAGTTCGAACATGAACCTGAGGACCAGTTTTGTCCCTCTCCATAACTATTTGAAAATTAATAGAACTATGGTTACTGGTCCCAAAGTGCTCCCCAACTGTTAACTCAGTCACCTGCCCTGCCCTATTTCCGGAGAAACTTTCGAGTTTTGCCCCTTCCCGAGGAGGACACTCTGTATACGGCTTGAGGAAACTTTGCTGAAGCTTTTATCAGATTCTATCTCATCAAATCCCTTAACGCTCTGGCCGTTCCAGTCTGTATTAGAAAAAATAAAATCCCCTATTATGATAACTCTATTACTCCTGCAGGTCTCCCCTCTCTCACTGCATATTTGTTACTCTCATTCCTGTTTACTATTTGGAGGCCTATCGTACATCCCCAATCACCTCACCAACCCCTTCCTATTTCTTAGCTCCACCCACAAAGCCTCATTGGGTGATCCATCAGTTATGTTATCTCTGATTACTGCTGTGGCACTCCTCTTAATCAGAAACGCAACTCCCCTCCCCTCCTTTCACCATCTCTGTCTCACCTAAAGCACATTAAGCTGTCAGTCCTATCCATCACTTAGCCATGTTTGTGTAATGGCTATAATATACCAGTCCCATCTACCTATCCACGCCCTGAGTTCATCGGCCTAACCTGTAGGCCTTCTTGCATTCAAATAGATGCAATTTAATCCAAAAGACATTTCTCTCTGTCGTTGTCCAGCCTAATCTTACTATTTCTGATTACTGTATCTCCTTCCAGCCTTGCACTTGCCTCCCTGCTCTTGAGGATACTACCCCATGCCAATCTAGTTTAAACCCACCCACGTAACACGAGCAAAACTGGCCGCCAACATACCAGTGTCTCTTACAGTGCATGTCTCGGACGGTAATCTCCCTCTCAGGAGGTTACCACTGTCAAGGTTTTCTTTTTAAATGTTTCTCCTAGCTCTCTGTAATCACGCTGCAGGATCTCGTCTCTATTTCTACGATATTATTTGTGCTAACGTGCATAATGATTTCTGGCTGCACACCTAATCCCATTGAGAATGTTCTGCAGTCACTTGGAGACATCCTGGAACCCAACACATGGGAGGTAACACACCATCCTGGATTCCCGTTTGTGACCACAGAATCTCCGATCTGTCCCTCTAACAATCGACACTCCTATCTTTAACATCCTGTTTACCTTTACCCTTTCCCGCTGTGCCCCAGAGCCAGTGGTAATACCAACCAAACTGGCTACTGCTGCTTTCCCCTGAACGGACATCGCCCCCAACAATCCAATATGGTCTACTTGTTATCGTGGGGAATGGCCACAGGGGATTTCTGCACTCTCTGCCTACTCCCTTTGCCATTCCTGGTGGTCGCACAGCTACTCTCTGCCTGGAACATGACAGGAAGCAAGGAATGCCTGTTGGATTAAATTGTGTTTATTTAAATACAACAGGACTGACAGGTAAAGCTAATGAACTGAGTGCGTTGATCGTTGTACTGGAATATTACAGTCATTAAAGAAACATTACTAGGGGCTGGTGTTGGGTGTGGCCACCACACTAAAGCACTTATCTAAGATGTTCTCAGTATCTTGGATGACCCTGAGTACATCCTAAATTAGATTACCTACAGTGTGTAAACAGACCCTTCGGCTAACAAGTCCGCACCGACGTGCAGCCCACCCAGACCCACTCCCCTATACTCTGGGCAATTTAGCAGGACCAATGCACCTAACCTGCACATCTTTGAATTATGGGAGGAAACCGCATCACCCAGAGGAATCCCTTGCAGACACGGGCAGAATGTGCAATCTCCACACAGACAGTTGCCCAAGCCAGGATTTGAACCCTGGTCCCTGGTGCTATGAGGTAGCAGTACTAACCACTGAGCCACGGTGCCACACAGCTCCAGCTCCCTAACACGGTCTCCCAGGAGCTGAAGCTGGGTGCACAGTCTATACGTGTAGTCATCAGGGACGGTGGAAATCTCGTGAGCTCCCACATCCCACAAGAGGAACGTGCGACTGCCATCTCGACTGCTGTAACAATTAAGTTAAATGGACTGTATTTCAGTTTCCCTCCTGTACATTTTGCTGAGCTGGAGCTGTCCGAAGCCTATCGTGTCAAAGCTTTACTGCTTACTCTGCTACAACGGCATGTCTCTCTACCCCTCCACATACAGTTTTGGTCAGGGAAGGAAGGAGACACGACAGTGATGTAGTGTTTAGGCCTTCTGCACTCCTTGCCACCTGGCTACTGACTACCAGTCCCCGTGCAGGTCGCTGCTTGACCTTGGAGGGTGTCTTGCTGAGGTCTTCCTTCTGGTAGTGGTGACTGTGTCGATGCAAATCCTCACCCCGACAGGCAATCCATGTTATTGCAGTCTTCTCGTACTTTCTGTCTATTAGTATCGCGTTTCTGAATTCCTTTAATCCTTCGATTGCATTCCAAACTGCGTCTCACTCTATAGCGAGAGAGGTGATGTTCTTATGAATACAGAGCTATTGGAAAAGAACACCATTAGACATCGGTGCAACAATATGTCTATCCTCTCACTGAGTCTGCTTTTCCTTCGATTTGGTTA
>NW_025191668.1:0-1516 GCF_004010195.1 Chiloscyllium plagiosum
ATACTGTAAACGGAAGAGCCTTGGGAAAAGTTGCTGAGCAGAGCGATCTGGGAGTTCAGATCCTTTGTACCCTGAATGTAGCTGCACAGGTGGATTGACTGGATAAGAAGGCATATGACGTGCTGGCCTTCACTGGACGGTGCATTGAGCATAAGAGCCTGCATGCTAAAATGTACAAGATTTTGGTTCAACCGCATTTAGAATGTTGTGTACTGTTCTGGTCGCCAAAGTACCAAAACGATGTGCACATTTAAGAAAGAGTGCAGAAAAGGTTTATGAGGGTGCTGTCTGGTATGGAAGGTGCTAGTTCTGAAGAGAGGTTGACTCTGTAATGTTTGTTTTCATTAAAGAAAACAAGATTGTGGGGGACCTGATTGACATCTACAAAATCATGAAGGGTATAGCCAGGGTGAATAGAGATAAGCTTCTTCCCAAGGTGAGGGATTCAGTAATGATATGTCACACATTCAAGGTGAGAGGTGAAAAGTTTAAGAGAGTTCGACGTTGGAAGTATTTTACACAGAGGGTGGTAACTACTTGGATAGTGTTGCCAGCAGAGGTAGTAGAGGCAAGCACGGTAGCTTCATTTCAGGTGTCTCTGGACAGATGCATGAGTAGATGGGGTGCAGAAGGATACAGATGGTTTGGAATTGGGTAATAGGTTTGACAGTGGATCAGCTCAGGTTTCGACGTCCAAAGGGTCTGTTCTTGGGCTGAAAATTTTCTGTTTTCTCTGTTCTTCTGTGTTCCCTACACCATCAACTTCATGCTACATTGCTACATCTCAGAGAATGACATTGTCAATTCCAATTATCACAGAGGGAATTCGAATATGACATGTGGCTGTGTTGGAATAAAAGATATACGCTGGATTGGAGTGTTTACTGGGAGCAAAAGGCTGATTTGGAGACGATGTGATCAAAAACAGCTCTTACTGTCAAAGTGACAATACAGCGCATTGCTAAGGAAATTTTCAGAGAATGGTTTCAATTAATCGACCTCTCGCTTAAGACTCCAGCACGCTTCCGCTGAGCCAATCTGCAGTGCGGGTTAATGCTGCTTTTGTATCTTAATAATCTAATAAACGGAGGCAAATATGCTCTTCCTCCCCGCGTTTGACCAGGAACACTCCCAGCTTTGGCATTTCATGCGCCTCTGTACCATCATATAAGAACCACGTCCTCACTTTCAAACAAATCATTCTATTTCGATACCGTGGTTGTGAGATCATTTCTCATGTAGCAGCTTTTACAACATGGACCATAGATTATTGGAACATCAGGCTCAGGAAAAGGACACAGGGTAGCAGTGAGGAAAAGAAAATTTATTTGAAAGTACCTCTTTCTGCGGACTTCTACATCATTTATTTCACTTGCTCATTTGGCTCTATCTAGCCTATTGTGTGCAGTTCTGCAATTCGCATGATACCACGGATATGATAGCACTGGAAATGATGCAGGACAGATTTATCAGGATATTGTCTGGGTCGAAGAGTTTCAATTATAAAGAGAAATTG
>NW_025191668.1:2161-3563 GCF_004010195.1 Chiloscyllium plagiosum
ATTAACACTGTATCTATAAGTCTTTGTCCATTTTTTAGTCTTTGTTATTCACATCTCTCCTGTCATGTGAAGTGCAGAGCAGGATAATCGACGTATCGGGCATAAGCCACCACAAAACCGTTACCACCAGACGCCTGGAAGATGAATGCCTCATATTCTTGCTTGGGACCCTGCAACCAAACGGAAAAAATGTGGATTTCAACGGCTTCCTCATTTCCCCTCGCCCCACATTATTACAGTCTGAAGCATCAAACTCAGCACCACGCTCCGGACCCATACATCTCTCCCCATCTGACATATCACCTCCACCCCTGCCTCGCTCCACCATTCGCTTTCCACCCAACTCCAACCCCCACCCATTTATCTCCCAGCGCCAACCAACAAGCCTCATTCCTGATGAAAGACTTATGCCAGAAACGTCGATTCTCCAGCATCCCGGATGTTGCCTGACCTGCTGTACTTTTCCAGCACGACACTATCGCCGTGGCGAAGATAGACGAGCTCTGCTCAGGCTTTATATCTGAGAGCGGAGAAGGCTGAGTGAGGAAGTGATTAAGGTGCACATTAAGGGGATCGACATGCGTGATAGGAACAAACTTCTTATGGGAATAGTTAACAACCAGGGATCTCCGTTAAACACAAGGGAGAAGGTGCTCAGACGAGATTTAGGAAGAACGTTTTCACTCTTAGAGTGTTGTTTGTTTGGAATTCACTGTGTGACCGTGTGGTAAAGGTACGAGTCAGTAAAACATTTCAGGAGTATTTAACTGAATACTTGAGAAGCTATAGCACACTTGGATAAGGACCAGGCACTGGAAACTGGGGTGAAATTAAACAGATATCTGATGAAAGAACCGAACAATGTACAGAAAATACAGAGCATGAAAGCATGGGAAGGGTAAAGGCATGGAAACTACTGGCGTTTTGTTACAAGTGGTCTACGGAATGCTAAACTCGTCAAAAGGTCACTAGGGCAGAATGGGGCCAGTGTGGCAGGATGGGATAAGAATAGTGGAATGCTGCTACAACAATTAGCAGAGTCAGACTGGGTTGAAAGGTTACTATGGCAGGCTGAGATAATACCAATTGGAAAAGTCAGCCTCGCCTACTAAATATCATCATGGCAGTTTGGGAAACGTCATTACAGTACATACTTAGGACATGACTTTAAATCATTAATTGATAGCAGAGTCAGCCTGCTTGAGGCACTTGTAGCAGGATATGACATTAAATATCTAATTAGTAGTTAGTAGAGTCAGCTTGGGACAGGAAAACATTGTGATACATGGGGTAGCTGAATATCTAATCATGACAGGTTAGTCTGGGACGGAGGTTCATTGAGCACAGGTGGCAGTAGAATACTTAATTGTTACAGTAGAATAAATTAGGAAAAATCATAGTG
>NW_025191669.1:0-3564 GCF_004010195.1 Chiloscyllium plagiosum
ACCCAGGGGGTGAGTTATAGACTGGAATCTAATCGAGGGGTTCAGGGTGGGTTATATACAGAATAACCGATTGCTCGAAGTGAGCTACAGACTAGAATCTAATTGAGGGGTTCAGGGTGGGTCATACACAGAATAACAGATACCCAGGCGGTGCGTTACAGATTGGAATCTGATCGAGGGGTTCAGGGTGGGTCATAGACAGAATAACAGATACCCCGAGAGTGAGATACAGACTGGAATCTAATCGAGGGGTTCAGGGTGGGTTATTTACAGAATAACAGATACCCCAGAGTGAGTTACAGACTGGAATCTAATCGAGGGGTTCAGGGTGGGTCATACACAGAATAACAGATACCCAGGCGGTGCGTTACAGACTGGAATCTAATCGAGGGATTCAGGGTGGGTTATATACAGAATAACAGATACCCCGGGAGTGAGTAACAGACTGGAATCTGATCGAGGGGTTCAGGGAGGGTTATATACAGAATAACACATACCCCGGGAGTGAGTTACAGACTGGAGTCTAATCGAGGGGGTGCGGGGTGGGTTATATACAGAATACCAGATACCCAGGAGTGAGTTACAGACTGGAATCTAATCGAGGGGTTCAGGGTGGGTTATATACAGAATAACAGATACCACAGAAGTGAGCTCCAGTCTGGAATCTAATCGAGGGATTCAGGGTGGGTTATATACAGAATAACACATACCTGGGAGTGAGTTACCGCCTGGAATCTGATCGAGGGGTTCAGTGTGGGTTATATTCAGAATAACAGATACCCCGGAGTGAGTTACAGACTGGAATCTAATCGAGGGGGTGCGGGGTGGGTTATATACAGAATAACAGATACCCCCGAGGGAGTTAGGGACTGGAATCTGATCGAGGGGTTCAGGGTGGTTTATATACAGAATAACAGATACCCTGGAGTGAGTTACAGACTGGACTCTATTTGAGGGGTTCAGGGTGGGTTATATACAGAATAACAGATACCCGGGAGTGAGTTACAGCCTGGAATCTAATCGAGGGGTTCAGGCTGGGTTATAGACAGAATAACAGATTGCTCGGAGTGAGTTATAGACTGGAATCTAATGGAGGTGTTCAGGGTGGGTTATATACAGAATAACAGATACCCAGGGGGTGAGTTATACACTGGAATCTAGTTGAGGGGTACAGGATGGGTTATATACAGAATAATGGATACACCGGGTTTGAGTTACAGACGGGAATCTAATCGAGGTGTTCAGGGTGGGTCATAGACAGAATAACAGATACCCCAGAGTGAGTTACAGACTGGAATCTAATCGAGGGGTTCAGGGTGGGTTATACACAGAATAACAGATAGCTCGAAGTGAGCTCTAGACTAGAATCTAATCGAGGGGTTCAGGGTGGGTCATACACAGAATAACAGATACCCAGGCGGTGCGTTACAGATTGGAATCTAATCGAGGGGTTCAGGGTGGGTTATATTCAGAATTACAGATACCACAGAAGTGAGCTACAGTCTGGAATCTGTTTGAGGGGTTCTGGGTGGGTTATATACAGAATAACAGATTGCTCGGAGTGAGTTACAGACTGGAATCTAGTCGAGGGGTTCAGGCTGGGTTATATACAGAATAACAGATACCCCGGGAGTGAGTTACAGACTGGAATCTAATCGAGGGGTTCAGGGTGGGTTATATACAGAATAACAGATAGCCCGGGAGTGAGTTACAGACTGGAATCTAATCGAGGGGTTCAGGGTGGGTTATATGCAGAATAACAGATACCCAGGAGGTGAGTTACAGACTGGAGTCTAATCGAGGGGTTCAGGGTGGGTTATATACAGAATAACACATACCCTGGGAGTGAGTTACAGACTGGAATCTAATCGAGGGGTTCAGTGTGGGTTATATACAGAATAACAGATACCCAGGCGGTGCGTTACAGACTGGAATCTAATCGAAGGGTTCTGGGTGGGTTAAATACAGAATAACCGATACCACAGAAGTGAGTTACAGACTAGAATCTAATCGAGGGGTTCAGGGTGGGTTATATACACAATAACAGATTGCTCGGAGTGAGTTACCACCTGGAATCTGATCGAGGGGTTCAGGGTGTGTTATATTCAGAATAACAGATACTTCGGAGTGAGTTACAGACTGGAATCTAATCGAGGGGGTGCGGGGTGGGTTATATACAGAATAATAGATACCCCGGGAGTGAGTTACAGACTGGAATCTGATCGAGGGGTTCAGGGTGGGTTATATACAGAATAACAGATACCCCGGAGGGAGTTACAGACTGGACTCTATTTGAGGAATTCAGGGTGGGTTATATACAGAATAACAGATACCCCGGCGTGGGTTACAGACTGGAATCTAATTGAGGGCTTCAGGGTGGGTTATATACAGAATAACAGATACCCCGGAGTGAGTTACAGACTGGAATCTAATCGAGGGGTTCAGGGTAGGTTATATACAGAATAACAGATACCCGGGAGTGAGTTACAGCCTGGAATCTAATGGAGGTGTTCAGGGTGGGTTATATACAGAATAACAGATACCCAGGGGGTGAGTTATAGACTGGAATCGTATTGAGGGGTACAGGGTGGGTTATATACAGAGTAACAGATACCCAGGGGGTGAGTTATAGACTGGAATCGAATTGAGGGGTACAGGGTGGATTATATACAGAATAACGGATACTCCGGGTGTGAGTTACAAACGGGATTCTAATCGAGGGGTTCAGGGTGGGTTATATACAGAATAACAGATACCCAGGGGGTGAGTTATAGACTGGAGTCGAATTGAGGGGTACAGGGTGGGTTATATACAGAATAACGAATACTCCGGGTGTGCGTTACAGACGGGAATCTAATCGAGGGGTTCAGGGTGGGTCATACACAGAATAACAGATACCCCAGAGTGAGTTACAGACTGGAATCTAATCGAGGGGTTCAAGGTGGGTTATATACAGAATAACAGATTGCTCGAAGTGAGCTCCAGACTAGAATCTAATCGAGGGGTTCAGGGTGGCTCATACACAGAATAACAGAGACCCAGGCGGTGCGTTACAGATTGGAATCTAATCGAGGGGTTCAGGCTGGGTTATATACAGAATAACAGATACCATATAAGTGAGCTACAGTCTGGAATCTAATCGAGGGGTTCAGGGTGGGTTATAGACAGAATAACAGATTGCTCGGAGTGAGTTACAGTTTGGAATCTAATCGAGGGGTTCAGGGTGGGTTATATACAGAATAACAGATACCCCGGAGTGAGTTACAGACTGGAATCTGATCGAGCGGTTCAGGGTGGGTTATATACAGAATAACAGAGACACCGAGAGTGAGTTACAGACTGGAATCTAATCGAGGGGTTCAGGCTGGGTTATATACAGAATACAGATACCCCGAGAGTGAGTTACAGACTAGAATCTAATCGAGGGGTTCAGGGTGGGTTATATACAGAATAACAGATAGCCCGGGAGTGAGTTACAGACTGGAATCTAATCGACGGATTCAGGGTTGGTTATATACAGAATAACAGATAACCCGGGAGTGAGTTACAGACGGGAATCTAATC
>NW_025191670.1:0-1287 GCF_004010195.1 Chiloscyllium plagiosum
AATCGAGTGAGAGAGATAGACAGATGGACGGACGGACAGGTTCTGGTCACTGCATTATGAGAAGGATATGACTGTATTCAAGAGGGTGCAGAGCAGATTTCCCAGGATACTGCCAGACCTGGAGGGTCTGAGCTATAAGGAAGGATTGGAAAGGCTGGGATTGTTTCTCTTGGAGCAGTGAAGGTTGAGAGGGAACCTGCTGAAGGGCTATAAGATTATGAGGGGCAGAGATAGAGTGGACAGGAAGGCAATTTTTCCATAAGTAGAGGAATCAATACCCAGGGGCAGATTGAAGATAACACAGACATACAAAGATAGAAACAGGGAGCAGGAGTAGGGTTAGGGTTAGGGTTAGGGTTTCGCCCTGTGAGGCTGCTCTATCACTCAATATGATCATGGCTGATCCTCTCCCTCAATCCAAGCTGGGATTAGTATTGTTAGATCATTGTTGACCTGGATAGATTTGTTAAATGCTGTTCATGTCATTGAGCATCTGATTGAGAGAGGGACAGAAAACACACAGAGAGAAAGAGAGAGAGAGAAAAAGAAAGGTTCACATTGTGAGATTGAGTGAGAGGGCAAGGCATTTAACTGCTACCCCAGGACTCAGTGTTCCAATGTCCCGGAATAGTGCCTGCTATAGAGATCAATTAGAGAGTGACAGGAGAGAGGGACAGAGACAAAGAGAGAGTGAGAGAATGAGAGATTGAGGTTATGAGGAGAGAACAAGTGAGGAAACAGGTAGATAGATAAGTGAAGGAGAGCAATGGATGATAAGAGAGAGAGAGATAAACCAACACAGAAGGAAAGGGAGATAAACAGAGTGTCAAACATACATGGAAAAAGGGAAAGATAGAAGTGGTTATATAATTGGGAGAGGACAGAGTCGGAAATGGAAATAGAAAAAGAGGGAGTAAGTCAATGAATGACTGAAACATATACAAGAGAAAGGGGAGAAAGGAAAAAGGGAAAAGCGAGGGAGGAAGTTCGTAAGGATGAGCAAGAGGGAGAGACAGAGATGAGGAAGTGTGAGGGGCTGACGTGGCTCTCTCTGCCCGATGCCATTTACATACTGAGGAACACCCAGTCAGACTCTCTCAGGCTGCAGCTTTATAAAGCAGAGCCCAGTTATATTCCTTTAGTTCCATTGCTCCCTTTAAGCAGCAAGATATAAGTCAGTCAGTTTTACTCACCGTGTGGAGGAGCTCTGTCCATTTGCAGCCTGTGGTCCCATTCCTGCAACATGGAGTGAAATCAGTGAGTAGCATCCTGCCAGTCTCAGTGTGA
>NW_025191670.1:2064-3564 GCF_004010195.1 Chiloscyllium plagiosum
CAGAAACCCTCTCTCCTGATCTATGAAGCAACAACTCGAAACACAGGAGTGTCCGAGCGATTCACTGGCAGTGGATATGGGACCAGTTTCACCCTGACAATCAGCAACGTTCAGAATGAGGATGTCGCTGACTATTACTGTAAGCAGCACAACAGGCGGCCTTGCACGTTCGGTAAAGGAACCAAGCTCAAACTGAGTAAGTAAACCTCAATCCTCCGTTATTAACCCTTTCAATTTCTAAAGACAATTTCTAAAACACAGATACTGAATTGTTGAAGGTGTTAGTGGGGAGCTGCGGTGAATGAAATGGTTGATTGAGGAGCATTGTGTCTAACAGTGTGTCCAGCTGTCTTTCTTTAGTTCCATTACTCAGCAAGATATAAGTCAGGAAGTTTTACTCACCATGTAGAGGTGCTCTGTCCATTTGCAGCCTGTGGTCCCATTCCTGCAGCATGGAGTGAAATCAGTGAGTAGCCTCCTGCCAGTCTCAGTGTGACAGACATGGGCAGAGTTTGATGTGAGCTCTGGCTCCATGTCCCAGTCTCTGCTCTCACTGACCTCAGCAGCAGCAGCAGCAGCAGCAGAGTGAGACACCGAGCTCCCACCTCCCCCAGCTTTAACTCTGCTCAATCACACAATCACAGAATTGTTACAGTGCACAAGGAGGCCATTCCACCCATCCTGTCTGCACCAGCTCTCTGAATGAGCAATTCACTGAGTGTCTTTCTCCTGCCTTCTCCCTGTCACCCTGCACATTGTTCCTTTTCAGTTAACAGTCTCATTCCCTTCGGAATGTTTCATTGAAGCTGCCTCCACCCCACTCTCAGGCAGTGCATTCCACACCTTAACCACTCACTGGCTGAAAATGTTTTTCTTCTTCTCACTTTTGTTTCTTTTACCAATTACTTTCAATCTGTGGTCTCTCCTCTCAATCCTTTCTCAACTGTGAACATTTTCTCCCTGTTTACTCTGTCCAGACCCCTCCTGATGTTGAATTCCTCAAACACATCTCTCAGCCTTCTCTTCTCCAAGGAAGACAGTCCAAATTTCTCTGTTCTATTTTCATAACTGGCATTATTCATCCTTGAAACTTCCACGTTTTTTTAACATGTCTGCAAACTATTCACATCCTTCGTGAAATATTCACCTTATCTATTCCCTGTATTCCTATTTGTCTGCATGTGGCTAAACTTTCTGTCAACCTTTCCTATCCATGTTATAATCAGATTCACCTCTACGACTTCCTCTCACAGTTCATTCAATACATGCACTGCCCTCTATGTGAAAGAGATGCACCTCAGGTCCCTTTTGAAACTTTCCCCTCTCACCTTAAATGTCTGCCCTCTAGTTTTGGACTCCCCTTCCCTGGGGAAAAGACCTTGACTAGTCACCTTATCTATGCCCGTTATGATTTTATAAACCTTTAAAATGTCACCCCGTAGCCTCTGACCTTCCAAGAAAATAGCTCAGGCCTAACCAGCCTCTCCTTATACTCAAACC
>NW_025191671.1:0-3564 GCF_004010195.1 Chiloscyllium plagiosum
ACAGGGACTGCTATTCTCTATACTATCCATAGGGACTGCTATTCTCTACCTTATAGATAGAGACTGCTATTCTCTATATTATACACAGGGACTGCTATTCTCTATATTATACACAGAGACTGCTATTCTCTGTAATATACACAGAGACTGCTATTCTCTATATTATACACAGGGACTGATATTATCTGTATTATTCACAGAGACTGCTATTCTCTATATTATACACAGGGACTGCTATTCTCTATATTATACGCCAGGGACTGCTGTTATCTATACTAACACAGGGACAGCTATTCTCTATATTATACACAGGGACTGCTATTCTCTATATTATACTCAGGGACTACTATTCTCTATACTATACACAGAGATTGCTATTCTCTATATTATACGGAGGGACTGCTATTCTCTATATTATACACAGAGACTGCTAATCTCTATATTATACACAGAGACTACAATTCTCCAGAGAAGACACAGGGACTGCTATTCTCTATATTATACACAGAGACTGTTATTCTCTATATTAGACACAGGGACTGCTATTCTCTATATTATACACAGGGACTGCTATTCTCTATATTTTACATAGAGACGGCTATTCTCTATATTATACATAGAGACGGCTATTCTCTATATTATACACACGGACTGCTATTCTCTATATTATACACAGGGACTGCTATTCTCTATATTATGCACAGAGACTGCTATTCTCTATATTATACACAGGGACTGCTATTCTCTATATTATACACAGAGACTGCTATTCTCTATATTATACGCCAGAGACTGCTATTATCTATATTAACACAGGGACTGCTATTCTCTATATTATACACAGAGACTGCAATTCGACTCAAGCACTGCTATTCTCTGTATTATACACAGAGAATGCTATCCTCGAAATTATACACAGAGACTGGTATTCTTTATATTATACACAGGGACTGCTATTCTCTATATTATACTCAGAGACTACTATTTTTTCTATTAGACACATCGACTGCTGTTCTCTATATTATACACAGAGTCTGTTATTCTCAGGATTATACACAGAGACGGCTATTCTCTATATTATACACAGGGACTGCTATTTTCTATATTAGACACATCGACTGCTATTCTCTATATTATACACAGAGACTGCTATTCTCTATATTAGACACAGGGACTGCCATTCTCGATATTATACACAGGGACTGCTATTCTCTGTATCATACACAGAGACTGCTATTCTCTATTTTATACACAATAACTGCTATTCTCTATATTATACACAGAGACTGCTATTTTCTATATTATACGCCAGGGACTGCTATTATCTATATTAACGCAGGGACTGCTATGCTCTATATTATACACAGGGACTGCTATTCTCTATATTATACTCAGGGACTGCTATTCTCTATATTATACACAGAGAATGATATTCTCTATATTAGACACAGGGACTGCCATTCTCTATATTCTACACAGGGACTGCTATTCTCTGTATCATTCACAGAGACTGCTATTCTCTATTTTATACACAATAACTGCTATTCTCTATATTATACACAGAGACTGCTATTTTCTATATTATACGCCAGGGACTGCTATTATCTATATTAACGCAGGGACTGCTATTTTCTATATTATACACAGGGACTGCTATTCTCTATATTATACTCAGGGACTGCTATTCTCTATATTATACACAGAGACTGCTATTCTCTATAGGATACACAGGGACTGCTATTCTCTATATTATACACAGAGACTGCTATTCTCTATATTATACACAGAGACTACAATTCTCGATATAAGACACAGGGACTGCCATTCTCTATGTTATACACAGAGACTGTTATTCTCTATATTATACACAGGGACTTCTATTCTCTATATAAGACACAGGGACTGCTATTCTCTATATTATACGCAGAGACTGCAATTCGCTATATTCGACTAAGGGACTGCTATTCTCTGTATTATACACAGAGGCTGCTATTCTCTATATTATACACAGGGACTGCTATTCTCTATATTATACACAGGGACTGCTATTCTCTATGTTATACACAGAGACTGTTATTCTCTATATTATTCACAGGGACTTCTATTCTCTATACAAGACACAGGGACTGCTATTCTCTATATTATACATAGAGACGGCTATTCTCTATATTATACACAGGGACTGCTATTCTCTATATTAAACACAGAGACTGCTATTTTCTATATTATACACTGCGACTGTTATTCTCTATATTATACACAGAGACTGCTATTCTCTATATTATACACAGGGACTGCTTTTCTCTATATTATACACAGAGACTGCTGTTCTCTATATTATACGCCAGGGACTCCTATTATCTATATTAACACAGGGACTGCTATTCTCTATATCATACACAGAGACTGCAATTCGACTCAGTGACTGCTATTCTCTGTATTATACACAGAGAATGCTATTCTCTATATTATACACAGAGACTGCTATTCTTTGTATTATACACAGGGACTGCTATTCTCTATATTATACGCAGAGACTGGTAATCTCTATATTACATTCAGAGACTACTATTTTATATATTAGACACATCGACTGCTATTATCTATATTATACACAGAGACTGTTATTCTCGAGATTATACACAGGGACTGCTATTCTCTATATTATACACAGATACGGCTATTCTCTATATTATACACAGGGACAACTATTTTCAATATTAGACACATTGTCTGCTATTCTCTCTATTATACACAGAGACTGCTATTCTCTATATTATACACAGGGACTGCTATTTTCTGTATTATACACAGAGACTGATATTCTCTATATTATACACAGGGACTGCAAACCTCTATATTATACACAGGGACTGCTATTCTCTATATTATACTCAGGGAATGATATTCTCTATATTATACATAGAGACGGCTATTCTCTATATTATACACAGGGACTGCTATTCTCTATATTATACACAGAGACTGCTATTCTCTATATTATACACAGAGACTGCTATTTTCTATATTATACGCCAGGGACTGCTATTATCTCTATTAACGCAGGGACTGCTGTTCTCTATATTATACACAGGGACTGCTATTCTCTATATTATACTCAGGTACTGCTATTCTCTATATTATACACAGAGACTGCTATTCTCTATATTATACACAGGGACTGCTATTCTCTATATTATACACAGAGACTGCTATTCTCAATATTATACACAGAGACTACAATTCTCGATATAAGACACAGGGACTGCTATTCTCTATGTTATACACAGAGATTGTTATTCTCTATATTATACACAGGGACTGCTATTCTCTATATTATACACAGAGACTGCTATTCTCTGTAATATACATAGAGACTTCTATTCTCTATGTTAGACACAGGGACTGCTATTCTCTATATTATACACAGGGGCTGCTATTATCTATATTATACATAGAGACGGCTATTCTCTATATTATACACAGGGACTGATATTCTCTATATTATTCACAGAGACTGCGATTCTCTACATTATACACAGGGACTGCTATTCTCTATATTAT
>NW_025191672.1:0-3564 GCF_004010195.1 Chiloscyllium plagiosum
AATTTCACATGATACTCTTGCACAACTCACATCAATGCTTGCAAAATGATTGTATAGCCAATTGCAAGTCCAGGTTATGAGTTCAGTTGGAACCTAGCTACTTTTCAGATAATGCTTTGCTTTGAAAGAGTTGGAAATCCATCAAAGATCTTTATAAGACAAAGCAAAATTCACGACTTTTGAGAATTACACAAATGTAAGGAAGTAGAAAAGGATGCAAGACTGCGGAGCACTGTATCTGAGGTGTTGCCATGTTTTACCTCCACGGAGCTCTTTCTATTGGTTCCACACAACTAATCGACGAAGATATTGCTTGTTTCTGATGTGAAATACAAAACCAGTTTACACCCTACATCAATATTCATCCTGTTCGAACTCGACCCATATGGCCAATTGACACAAAACGTTATGAGATGGCAAATAATATTCAATTCAACTAAAAATATTCAGAATGACAACGTTCAGTTTATTGACGAGGTCGATATTTTCCTGATGCGTTTTCGTGCGTGCATGCTGAAATCACTGCCATTTGTTTTGAGCAGATCAAATTCGTTATTAGAAAGGTCCAGTTAAGAAAATTCATACTGGTTATGAAGATGAATAGTTGAGGTAATTAATAATTAGTGTGAAGTGTTCCTCTTCGGGATAAATAAAATAATGACAAAAGACTTCATTACAGGAGTTACATTCTGTTGTGCAGGTTGAGATTACTCCATTTCCATCAATTACTCCAGCAATTCCGAATCCATTCAAGGACCATGCAATTTCATTTGTCTTCAATTTAAGGTGGGCATGCTCTTAAGGTACGTCATATCTCTTGGGCAGGTTCCCGTTTGCTGGCCATAATCTCTCTGTTGTTTTTTCACTTATATGCAATTTTTCTGTTTTCCCAACTTCAGCTTGTAGAATATGAAGGATTTATGATACACATTTTATGTTGACACAAAGTCAAACCAGTGATTATTCTCGATGATCGGATAATACTTTGTTGAATTATTTAACACTGTGAACAATCTCTGCTTTGATATCAATAATTTAAGCAAAATGGAATTTCACATCATGACTACCTTTGCTTGTGATTGTTAGTGAATTCCATGAGATTTTTTTTTTACATATCATCATCACTTCTCTATATTTTTGCTTCTGATTTGCTCACTGCCAATATTCAATAAAGACAAACGACCTCGATAGATAATGTGACTGTCATTCTTCACTCCCGTTTTCCACGAAAGTCTCTATTCCTTTCTCAAGATGTTCCGTCGAAATTATGACATCGCTTTCATATCAAAACGTTGTTGTGAACTGATTGCTCATGTTCTGAAATGAGAGGTTGTAAGGCAGAGGTGGAGATTGAACTACTGAAGAGCACTGAGGCAAAAAATCTTGTGAGGGCTTCAGCTTTGTTAAAAAAAAAAACCCTGGAATAATAGGAGACTGGTTATGGCCACCTTTCACAGAGCAGATTTCCCTTCTTTCCCGTGTAAGATGCAGAAGCGTTTGATGTCTCAAAAAAATTCAAAGCGAAGTGAGTGTCTCCTATCTGCTAGCCTGACTAAACTTTCTCTTGACAGTTCTTTCCTCCGTGATTGAGGAACTGCATCTACAAACCTGTGTCTCAATTTGCATTTTTGACAAGGGTGTCCACATCCCGCACCTCCGTCCTCAAACCTCACTTCTCGAACCGTAACAAGGACAGAACCATACCAACCTTCGCATTAACCATATCATTCGCCGACATTTCTGCCAACTCAAAATGGACCCAACCACTATGGATATATTTCCCTCCCCACCCCTCTCCGCTTGCTGCAACGACCGTTCCCTCCGTGACTACCTGGTCAGGGCCACACCCCCCAAACAAATCACCCTCCCATCCTCGCACCCTCTCCTCCCACGGCAGGAATTGCAAAACCTGCACCCTCACCTCCTCCCTCACCACCGTCCAAGGACCGAAAGGTGCCTTCCACATCCATCAAAGTTTCACCTGGCATGTCATTCATTGTATCTGTTGCTCCCAATGTGGTCTCCTTGACATTGGGGAGACTGGACACCTCCTCGCAGAGAGCTTCAGGGAACATCTCCGGGACTAATCAACCTCACCGCCCCGTAGTCCAATATTTCAACTCCCCCTCCCACTCTGTCGAGTTCATGCTGGTCCTCGGCCTCCTCCACCGTTGCTCCCTCACCATCCGACGCCTCATCTTCCGCTACGAAACACTTCAACCGCAGGGCATCAACGTGGACTTCACCAGTTTCTTCATTTCCTCTCCCCCACGTTACCTCAGTTCCAACCTTCCAGGTCAGCACTGTCTTCATGACCGTTCCTACTTGCCAATCTCCCTTCCCACCTATCCGGTCCACTCTCCCCTCTGACCTCTCACCTCCATCTCCACCCCCATTCACCTATTGTACTCTTTGTTACCTTCTGCACAGCCGCAACCCCCATTTAACTCTCCACCCTTGGGGTTTCCTGTATCTATTCCAGATGAAGGACTTTTGCTCTATATGTCGATTTTCCTGTTCCTCGGATGCTGCCTGACCGGCTGTGCTTTTCCAGCATCACTTTGATCTAAACTCTGTGTTTATGAGATGCTACAATATTGTCACATTTAATGAGTAATAGGTATTTTACCTATTATTCGGTTAAGTGTTCCAATGGTTACGTTATTCTAAATTCCTCTTTCTTATGTCAGCATTGTAACTACAGTGTTTATAATAATTGTGCTCAGCTTAACATCGAGTGCTTTGATTAGTGGCTTCACATTGGGAACACGGCACTACAGTCTGCCTATCAAATAAGAAATTATAAGCTCTTGGCTTACTTGACAGCGCTGTTTAACGTCACGATATTTATTTAATTGATCATTCCAATGCTTGTTGTGACACAAAACAGTCTGTACTCTGTTTGACGCATGCTAATTTCAGATTTATTTAACATTTCTATTCATCTGACTAATTGTCTCTGTGTCTTACTGAGAACTAACTCCTCTGTTAAGTCAGAGCTAGTGGTGTAAATGCTCTGCCCAGTGTCTTCTGGCAATTGTAGAAAATCAAACTGGTTGAATACCGATAACCTTGAACCTGGGGGTTTTTGGGCTAGTTGGAGATGGTTCAATAAAGTACGGAAAAATGATTACAAGGTACATTTACCGAAGATGACATATTTTTTCTTCATACAAGATCTTCAAAATTCACAACTGATGAGAAATTCAGAAACGGTCATCATGGCAACTTCTAGTTTTGATTTTTAATGGAAACGTCCAGAACCAATCCTGTATATTGCAAATTAAATGACGATAAACTAGGTCGAAGCATTTATGCTGGAAAATGCACAGGTAAAGGGTAAACGAATACGAAGGAGTGCAATGCCTTCCGAAGTATTGGTCAGTATTACAGAATATGTGACCTAGCTCATATCTAGCGTCATTAGGACAGCACAGTGGCTCAGTTGTTAGCATTGGTTCCTCACAGAGCCAGATACCCCGTCTTCGATTGCAGCTTCTGGAGTTTTCATGCTCTCCAATGTCTGTGTGGGTTTGATGCAGTTCTCCAGGTTCCTCCAACGGT
>NW_025191673.1:0-3564 GCF_004010195.1 Chiloscyllium plagiosum
GGCCGCCTCACACTCTCTCCATCACCGTCACCCTGAACCTCTCATATTCACTCCATCACAGTTGCCCTGACCCACTCACACTCACTCTATCAGTCACACTGACCCACTCACACCAACTCCATCACACCACCCTGACAGTCTGACACTCACTCTATCACTGTCACCTTGACACCATTACACTCATTCCATCACCATCATCCTGACCCACTCATACTCACTCTATCACCGTCGTCCTGACAGTCTCACACTCACTCCATCGCTGTCACCTTGCCCCCATCACACTCCCTCTATCACCCTCACCCTGGCCTCCTCATACTCAATGTATCAACGTCACCCTAGCACTCTCCCACTTCTCCATCCTCCTCTCACTCACTTCATCACCGTCACCCTGACACTCTCACTCTCACTGCTTCAACATCACCCTGACGCCCTCACACTCATACCATCACTGTCAACCTTGATCCCCTCACACTCACTGAATCTCCATCACCCTAACCGCCTCACACTCACTCCACCACCGTCACACTCACCCTCTCACATTCACTCCATCGCCCTCACCCTGACCGCCTCTCACTCACTACATCACCGTCACCCTAACCCCCTCACACTCACCCAGTCAAGTCTCTATGACACCCTCACACTCACCCCATCACCATCACGCGGACCCCCTCGCACTCACTCCATCACTGTCACCATGATCCCCTCACACTCACTCCATCATCGACATACCTGACTCACTCATACTCACTGGATCACCTTCACACTCACCCAGAGACAGTTACTATGTCCCCATCACGCTCACTCCATCACCATCACCGTGACCCCTTCACACTCGCTCCATCACCGTCACCCTAACCCCCTCACATTCGCGCCATCACCGTCGCCCTGACCCCCTCACACCTACACCATCACCGTCAAACTGGCCCCATCACACTCACACCATCACTGTAACCCTGACCCCCTCAGGCTCACTCCATCACACTCACCGTGACCGCCTCATACTCACTCCATGACCCTCACCGTGACCGCCTCATACTCACTCCATCACCGTCACCATGATCCCCTCACACTCATTCCAAACCCGTCACCCTGACCCTCTCACACTTGCCCAGTCACATTTACCATGATCCCCTCACACTCACTCCATCACCGACACCCTGACTCACTCACACTCACTCCATCACCCTCACCCTGAACCCCTCACACCCACAGCATCTCCGTCACCCTGTACCCCTCACACTCACTCCATCACCGTCACCTTGAACCCCTCACACACGCTCCATCACTGTCACCATGATCCCCTCACACTCACTCCATCACTATCACACTGACTCCCTCATGTTCACTCCATCAGTGTCACCCTGACCCCCTCACACTCACTCCTTCACCATCACACTGACCCCCTCACACTCATATCTTCACGGTCACCCTGACCCTCTCACACTTACTCCATCACTGTGAACCTGATCCCCTCACACTCACTCCTTCACCGTCTCTATGACCCCCTCACACTCACTCCATCACCGTCATCCTGACCCCCTCACGCTCACTCCGTCACTGTCACCCTGAACCCCACACACACTGACTCCAACACCATCACACCGAACCTCTCACCCTCACTCCATCAACGTCACACTCATCCCCTCAAACGCACTCCATCACTGTCACCCAGACTGCCTCATACTCACTCCATCATCCTCACCCTGACCCCCTCACACTCACTCCATCATACTCACCCTGACCCCTTCACACTCACTCCATCATCCTCACCCTGTCATCCTCACACGCACTCCATCATCCTCACCCTGTCCCCCTCACACTCACTCCATCATCCTCACCCTGTCATCCTCACACTCACTCCATCACCCTCGCGCTGTCCCCCTCACACTCACTCCATCATCCTCACCCTGTCATCCTCACACTCACTCCATCATCCTCACCCTGTCCTCCACACACGCACTCCATCATCCTCACCCTGTCCCCCTCACACTCACTCCATCATCCTCACCCTGTCATCCTCACACTCACTCCATCATCCTCACCCTGTCCTCCACTCACGCTAACTCCATCACCGTCACCCTGATCCCCTCACACTCACTCCATCTCCATCACAATCATCTCCCCACACTCAATCCATCCCCACCAATCTGACTCCCTCACACTCACTCCATCACCGTCACACTGACAATCTCACACTCGCTCCATTACCATCACACTGATCCCCTCACACTCACTCCATCACCGGCACCCTGACACCCTCACTCTCACTCCATCACCGTCACCCTGACCCTCTCAGACTCACTCTGTCACCATCACACTGACCCCCTCACACTCACTCCATGACAGTTACCCTTACACCCTCACACTCACTTCATCACCGTCACCCTGACCCTCTCACACTCACTCCATCACCATTACCCTGACCCACTCACACTCACTCCATTTCCGTCACACTGAACCGCTCACACTCATTCCATCACCGTCATCTTGACCCCCTCACACTCACTCTATCACTGTCAACCTGACACACTCTTAATCACTCCATCACCGTCACCCTGACCCGCTCACATTCATTCCATCACAGTCTCCCTGATTCCCTCACACTCACTCCATCACCGTGACACTGACCCCCTCACACTTACTCCACCACCTTCACTCTGATCCCTCACAGTCTCTCCCTTATCGTCACAGTTATCCCCTCACGCTCACATCATCACGGTCACCCTGACTCTCTCACACTCACTCTATCTCCATCTGACTGAACCCCTCACACTCACTAAAACACCGTCAACCTACCCATCCCACATTTACTCCATCACTGTCACCTTGATCCCCTCACACTCACTGTATCTCCATCAACCTAACCGCCTCACAAAACTCCATCACCGTCACACTGACCCTCTCACACTCACTCCATCGACCTCACCCTGACCGCCTCTCACTCACTACATCACCGTCACCGTGACCTCCTCACACTCACCCAGTCACAGTCTCTATGACCCCCTCTCAATCACCCCATCGCTGTCACCGTGACTCCCTCACACTCACTCCGTCACTGTCGCACTGACGCCCTGACACTCATTTCATCTCGGATACACTTACGCCCTCACAATCTCACCATCACCATCACGCTGACCCCCTCACACTCACTCCATCACTGTCACCCTGACCCTTACACACTCACTCCATCACTGTCACCTTGGCAGGCTCACACTCTCTCCATCACCCTCACCCTGACACCATCGCACTCACTCCATCACAGTCCCCTGACCCCCTCACTCTCACTCCATCACCCTCATCCTGACCCCTTCACACTCACTCCATCACAGTCACCATGATCACCTCACCCTCTCTCCATCACCGACACCCAGACGCCCTCACACTCACTCCATCACTGTCAAACTGACCCACTCACACTCACTCTATGACTGTCAGCCTAACCTCCTCATACTCTCTCCATCACCGTCACCCTGACTCCCTCACACTCGCTCCATCGCCATCGCCATGGCCACATCACACTCACGCTTTTACCGTCACACTGACACAGTCACACCAACTCCATCA
>NW_025191674.1:0-1148 GCF_004010195.1 Chiloscyllium plagiosum
CATGCTGGACAGATATCCTATTCCGGTTTTCTGAATCAATGCACTTTTCTTGTCCGCATAGCTCTCCGTATTGAACAGTTATCTAGTCTGGGTTTGTAGATCAATGAATTTCTGTGCTCTGCATAGCTCGCGGGGCTGTAAATATATCTAGTAGGAGTTTATATATCAATGCAGCGCTGTGATTGAAATAGCTGCCACTGATGGACAGTTATCCAGTCCTGGTTCATTGTTCAATGCACTGTTGTTGTCTGCTTAGCTCGCGAGGCTGGAGAGATATCCAGTCTGGGTTTATAGATCATTGCAGTGCTGTCATCGGAATAGCTGCTAGTGCTGGACAGTTATCCAGTCCTGGTTCATTGATCAATGCACTGTTGTCGTCTTCATAGCTCCCCGTGTTGGACAGATACCACGTCAGGGTTTATAGACCAATGCAATGTTGTGGTCTGCACAGTAACTTGTGCTGGATAGAGATCGAGATCGGGTTTGTTGATCAATTTATTTATGTGTGTGTATCGCTCCCCGTGCTGAACAGATATCTAATCTGGTTATATAGACCTAGGCCCTGGAGTGCTCTGCTTAGATTCCTGTGATGGACATATATCTAGGTCGGGTTGATAGATCAATGCACTGCTGTGCTCTGAACAGCTACCTGTGCTGGACGGATATCTAGTCCGAATTTACAGATCAATGCACTGCTTTGTACTGCAAAGTGCCCGGCGTTGCACAGATATTTCACCCAGGTTTATGACTCAATGAACTGCAGTGGTCTGCATATCTCCATGAACTTGACAGAGATGTATTCAGGATTTATTGATCAATGTACTGTTGGCCTGTGTAAGTCCCTGAGCCGGACATATTTCTACTCCAGAGTTTTTGATCAATGCACTGGTGTGGTCTGCACAGTTCACTGTGCTGTGCAGGCATCTAATCCGGGTTTTTATATCAATACGCTTTTGTGGTCTGCGTAGCTCCCAGTGCTGGACAGATATCTCACCCGGTTTTCTGAATCAAAGCACTGGTGTGGTCTGCATAGCTCTCAGTGTTAGACAGATATCCAGATCCGGTTTACAGATCATTGCACTGCTGTGGTCGGCATAGCTGCCCGTGCTGGACAGTTAACCGATCTGAGTTCATCGACCAATGCACGG
>NW_025191674.1:1232-3565 GCF_004010195.1 Chiloscyllium plagiosum
CTAGCTTCCCGTGCTGGACAGATATCTCGTCCGAGTTTATTGATGAATGCGCTGCTGTGGTCTGCATAGTTCCCTGTGCGGGATAGACATCCAGTCCAGGATTATCACTCAATGAACTGCTGTGGTCTGCATAGCTCCCCGTGAAGGACATATACCTAGACAGGTTCTAGATATCTCATTCGGGTTTTTTGATCAATACACTGCTGTGTTGTGCACAGGTATGTGCAGTTGGACAGATAAACAGTCAACGTTGAAAGATCAATACACTGGCGTGTGGTGCATAGATGTGTGTGCTGGACAGATGTCCCGTCCAGGTTTACAGTTCAATGCACGTGGCGTGGTCTGCACAGCTCGCTGTACTGACTTATATCTACTCCTTGGATACAGATCAATGCACTACCATTGTCTGCATAGCTCCGTGTGCTACACAAATATGTAGTCGGGGGTTATAGATGAATGCATTAATGCCGTCTGCATAGCTCCCTATCCTGGACAGATATCTAGATCTCTGCGAGTTTTGAGAAGATTTGAAGCTAAGGTTGACGTTCTGGATGTAGATTTCCTCGCTGAGCTGGAAGTTCATTCCCAGAAGTTTCGTCACTGTAATAGGTAACATCTTCAGTGGGCCTCCGGGCGACGCACTGCTGTTGATTCCTGCTTTCTATTTATATGTTTAGGCTTTCTTTGGGTTGGTGATGTCATTTCCTATGGTTCTGTCATTTCCTGTCGTGATATCATTTCCTGTGCTTTTTCTCAGCGTGTGGTAGGTCAGGTCTAACTCGATGGCGTTGTTGACAGACATTTGGGTGAAATTCCATGGAATGCTTGTGGATGTCTTGTTTTGCTTATTCTAGGATGGGTGTGTTGTCCCAGTCGAAGTGGTGTCCTTCCTTATCTGGATGGAAGGATACTAGTGAGTGAGGGTCATGCCGTTTTGTGACTAGCTGAACTCTATCGACCAACACATCGAGTTACACCGCATCTACCATCCCTGAGAAAAAAGAACAGAAAATGATATCACCACAAGAAATGACATCACCACCCCAAAGAACACCCAACCATAAACAGACAGCTGGAATCAGCAGCAGTGCTTCAACCGGATGCCCACTGAAGCTGTTACCAAGGAGGGTGACGATACGTCTGGAAATGAACCTTCCAGCTAAGCGAGAAAACCTACAACTAGACATCTAGTTCGGCTTTATACATCAATGCCCTGCTGTGGTGTGCCTATTTGCCTGTGGTGAACAGATATCTAATGCTAATTTATAGATAAATGCACTTCTGTGGTCTGCATAACTCCCCGCGCTGGACAGATTTCCATTCCCGTTTATGAATCAATGCACTGCTGTTGTTTGCATAGCTCCCTGTGCTGGGCAAGTATCCACCTCCGGCTTTACAAATCAACGCGATGCTGTGTTCTGCACAACTACCTGTGCTGGACAGATATCTAGTCTGGGTTTATGTCTCAATGAACTGCTATGGTCTGCATAGCTCTTGGTGCTGGACCGATATCTAGTCTGCATTTATAGATCAATATACGGTTGTGATCTACACAGGGTTGCACATTCGTCAGATTGCTTGGTTAGTCCGAGGAGAGGCTGTTCTCCATAGCCCTCCGTGCTGAACGGATATCTCCTCTGGGTTTAGGGTGTCGGGGCTGGTTTGTGAGGTGAATTGAGGATGTGATGCAACTTACCATTTCATCAGATCAGGATATAGATTTTGTTATCATTCTTTTGAACCCTCCATCTCTCACTCCATTAATGATGTCGTGTGACCGTGTGCAAAGCATCATGCTGCTGAATACACACTGTCCTGGCAGCAGCCACAGCTTCATGTCGGCACAGTCAACCATTCCCATGGGCTTTGGGTCTCCACGGAAACGGAAAGGATGACCTGTCGGACAAAGGCCGTCCCCTTGCTACAATATTCAAAACACCTTCCCCCTCGCAACTCCACTCCGCAAACCATACGCATCAAAGTATCCCATGTGTACGGAGAGCAATGGGGGCACCTGGAATGCCAGGAAGCAAACTATCAGGGACATGGAGCAACACTTCCGATGTCTGAACGGGTCAGAGTGAATCCTCTAATACACAGACTGTATCGCTAAATCCTGCCATATCTCTCCATTTATGTGTTATACAGCCTTTTAATATTGCTGAAGAAAATCACAGGTTCAAGGTTACCCACGTTATATTCTAGCTATAATTGTTATTTAAAGCTTATCCAATTAGAGATTCTAGACTTGCTCTTGCTGACATCAGTTCATGTCTATCTTTGTTTGAATACATTTGTTTCATTTCTCGAAACAATTGATATGATTTGGAAAT
>NW_025191675.1:0-3565 GCF_004010195.1 Chiloscyllium plagiosum
GATAAAAAAAATAGTGTTTTGTGAGATATGTGGTTTATATGCATTTTAACAGAACTTAGTTTGGATTTATGAGTTTTGAATGAGTGACATATGGATTTTCTTTGTGAGTAAAGGGGTTTAATGATTAACTTGTAAGTATTACTGTGGTCAAAGTAACTTCATATAAAACACAATGAAAGAAAGCAAGAGAGAGCGAGAAAGCGAGAGAGAGTAAGCGAGAGAGAGAGAGAGAGAGAGAGAGAGAGCGAGAGAGAGGGGTTCCTGGAGCATACTTGGGTCTTGCTCACACTGGGAGAGTTTACCAATGAACAAATTAAACAGTACAGTGGATTTGACATTGTGTAATGAAGTGGAATTACTTAATGATCTCCGAGTAAACGATTCTCCAGGGAAGAGTGATCACAGCAAGCTAAATGGAGAGAAACAACAAGAGTGCTTTGGTGCTTTGGGATCTGGATGTCTGTGTGCAGGAGTTGCAGAAAACTAGTCTGCAGGCACAGCAGTTAATAAGGGAGGCAAATAGAATTCTAACATTCATTGCTATAGGGATAGGGCATAAAAGTAAGGAAGTGTTGCAGAAACTGCCCAAGCCATTAATGAAACCGCAGATGGAAATGCAATCGAGGTATATAAGAATGTAAAGAGGACACTCTCAAATGAGAGGTCATGGTTTTAGGATAAGGGATGCAGATTTAAAACAGAAATGGGGAGAAATTACATCTTTCAAAGCACTGTGAATCAGTGGAATTAATTACGCAGAGTGTGGTGGATGCTGGAACACTGAATAAATAGACAGGTTTTTCATCAACAATGTATTGAAGGGTTATGGAGAGGAGGAGGAATGTGGAGTTGAGGCTGAGATGAGATCAGCCATAATTGTAACAAATGGCAGAACAAGCTTGAATTGCTAACTCCTGCTTCTGGTTATGTTCATAATCTTTAAGGTAAATGATTCTGGATATTTTTGGAGCATGGGGGTGGGGAGTGGAGGGGAACACTATAACATGAGAAACCACTTTGAAGGCTGTTTGGGACAGTTTGCAGAGGTATTGCCTGAAGATGTGTGTGTAACCTATTGTTACTGAGAAAGGTAAATAGTTTTGGTCTGTTCAGAAAGAGTTTACTTTAGCTTAAGATGTTTAGTAACTCTTCAAGACCAAACATGACAGTTATTTGAAGCTGACAAAATTTAGGCTCAGTCGTATGGAGGCTCCAGGAAGAGTCATTGAGTCATACAGCTCAGAAAGGGTCCTTTGGCCCATCGATTCTGAACGGACATAACTTCCATTAAAAGTGCCTTAATCCCTCCCAGTCAAGGAGCAGGACACTACCACTGTGCCATAAGAGGGCTCACCCAGGTAGTTTTTAACAATTGGGCTGATTAGTTTTTAATATTTTGTTACTGAATTTGAAATGACCTAACTTCTGTTGTGAGATTTGAATTTCCTGCACTTGTCCCATATACTTGAATGTTATGATGTTTGAAATACTCATCCAAATTCTTTTTAAAGGTTGTAAGATTTCCAATCCCTCCAACCTCCCCAGGCAGTGCATCCCACATTCCCATAACCCGCTGAGTGAAAGTGTGTTTTCTCAAATCCCCCTGGAATCTGCTGCCCCTTACCCTAAAGCTATGCCCCTCAGATTCTCATGGCAATCAGATTGTCAGGCTTGGGAATTGAAGCCAGTGCAGATGTGAAAGAGAAGGGTCTTCTCTTAGGTACAGTACACCTCGACATCTTCATAACACCTCCCCTCTTCAGAATAAATAAACCATCATAATGAAAAGATGGCTTCTTTATTTTCTATTCTTTAAACACATTACCAACATATACAGATAACCTTAATCTAACTTCATATTAACTTCCTCCCACCTAAAGAGAACATTGAATAGATGTATCTTATCTATACTTTATCAGTTAAATCAGCAAGAACGCATTTTCGATTAGATTCTTACAACTTGCAACATGTACGATTTATAATTTAAAATTCTGTAACATAAGACTCCAATGAAATTGTCTCATGTTCTTGTCTTTAACGCGTTCTAAGAATTCACAGGATTGTGATCCATGGACACAGCTGTTTCTGGCACATTGTTCATGATGTACACATTAAAATGCTGTAAAGCCAGGACCAAACTCAATAGTTGCTTTTCAGTTGTGGATTGTTTCCTCTGCTGGATGCTGACCTTTGAAAAGTAACCAACTGGCAGTTCAATCCCATCTTCCTCTGCCTTTAGGAGTATAGCTCCAACTCCATTGTCAGGAGCATTGATGGCAACTTTAAACGGTTTTGAAAAGTTTGGTTAATGGTGCCAATTCTAGTCTCCCTGATACAGGAAGGATATTGTGAAACTTGAAAGGGCTCAGAAAAGATTGACAAGGATGTTGCCAGGGTTGGAGGATTTGAGATATAGGGAGAGGCTGAACAGGCTGGGGCTGTTTTCCCTGGAGCGTCGGAGGCTGAGGGGTGACCTTACAGAGGTTTATAAAATCATGAGGGACATGAATAGGGTGAATAGACAAGGTCTTTTCCCTGGGGTGGGGGAGTCCAGAGCTAGGTTTAAGATATAAAGGCAACGCTTTCGCACAGAGGGTGGTATGTGTATGGAATGAGCTGCCAGGGGAAGTGGTGGAGGCTGGTACAATTGCAACATTTAAGAGGCATTTGGATGGATATATGAATAGGAAGGGTTTGGAGGGATATGGGCCGGGTGCTGGCAGGTGGGACTAGATTGCGGTGGGATATCTGGTTGGCATGGACGGGTTGGACAGAAGGGTCTGTTTCCATGCTGTACCTCACCTGTATAACTGCCAGGATATATTTGGATTTTAAACAAGGCAAGTTCACTCTGATTGGTCAGAGCATTGTCCAGAAAAACGAACAAATGACAGTCATCAGTTCTGGAAAAAAGGTCACTGAACCTGAAACATTAACCCTTTCCAAAGTTTGTGTGAAGATTTGTAGCCCGGGTGCTCGTTGTTGTGGTTTTGTTCGCCGAGCTGGGAATTTGTGTTGCAGACGTTTCATCCCCTGTCTAGGTGACATCCTCAGTGCTTGGGAGCCTCCTGTGAAGCGCTTCTGTGATGTTTCCTCCGGCATTTATAGTGGTTTGAATCTGCCGCTTCCGGTTGTCAGTTCCAGCTGTCCGATGCAGTGGCCGGTATATTGGGTCCAGGTCGATGTGCTTATTGATTGAATCTGTGGATGAGTGCCATGCCTCTAGGAATTCCCTGGCTGTTCTCTGTTTGGCTTGTCCTATAATATTAGTGTTGTCCCAGTCGAATTCATGTTGCTACCTAACGTGTACCTAAAGTGCACAAACCAGACATCCCACTTAGACCCATAGTATCACTACCAGGGACACCATCACACAAACTGGCTAGAGAACTACAGCAGAAACTGAAACACCTGATCAGCTGATCCAGACACTCTATACAATCAACACAGGAATTCTTGGACATCATCAGAAATATACACATAGACAAAGAAGAAACTATGGTCTCATTCAATGTAATGGCACTGTTCACCGCTATCGACCAAACCCTAGCCAGAGAAACAATAG
>NW_025191676.1:0-3565 GCF_004010195.1 Chiloscyllium plagiosum
CATGAACACCCACCAACAGTGACGCTGCCGGGACACCTGTACACCCACCGACACCGACGCTGCAGAGGCACCTGTATACCCACCGACACCGACGCTGCCGGGACACATGAACACCCACCAACAGTGACGCTGCCGGGAAACCTGTACAACCCACCGACACCGACGCAGCCGGGATACCTGTACACCCATCGACAGTGACGCTGCCGGGACACCTGTACAACCCACCAACACCGACGCTGCCGGGACACCTGTACACCCACTGACACTGACGTTGCCGGGAAACCTGTACAACCCACCGACACTGACGCTGCCGGGAAACCTGTACACCCACTGACACTGACGCTGCCGGGAGACCTGTACAACCCACCGACACCGACGCTGCCGGGCCACCTGTACAACCCACCGACAGCGACGCTGCTGGGACACCTGTACAACCCACCGACAGCGACGCTGCTGGGACACCTGTACACCCACTGACACTGACGCTGCCGGGACACCTGTACAACCCACCGACAGCGACGCTGCCAGGACACCTGAACAACCACTGACACTGACGTTGCCGGGAAACCTGTACAACCTACCGACACTGACGCTGCCGGGAAACCTGTACAACGCACCGACACCGACGCTGCCGGGACATCTGTACACCTACTGACACTGCCGGGACATCTGTACACCTACTGACACTGCCGGGACACGTGTACACCCACCAACACTGACACTGCCGGGACACGTGTACAACCCACCGACACCGACGCTGCCCGGACACATGAACACCCACTGACACTGACGCTGCCGGGACACGTGTACACCCACCAACACTGACACTGCCGGGAAACCTGTACAACCCACCGACACCGACGCTGCCCGGACACATGAACACCCACTGACACTGACGCTGCCGGGGCACCTGTACACCCACCAACAGTGACGCTGCCGGGAAACCTGTACAACCCACCGACACCGACGCTGCCCGGACACATGAACACCCACTGACACTGACGCTGCCGGGACACCTGTACACCCACCGACACCGACGCTGCCGGGACACCTGAACAACCACTGACACTGACGCTGCCGGGACACCTGTACACCCACCGACACCGACGCTGACGGGACACCTGTACAACCCACCGACACCGACGCTGCCGCGACACCTGTACACCCACTGACACTGACGCGGCCGATGCACCTGTACACCCACCGACATTGACGCTGTCAGGAAACCTGTACACCCACCGACACTGACGCGGCCGAGAAACCTACACCCGACACTGATGCTGCCGGAAATCGTATACAGCCACTGATACTGACGCTGCCGGGAAACCTGTACACCACCAACACTGACGCTGCCGGGAAACGTGTACAACCCACCGACACCGACGCTGCCGGGTCACCTGTACACCTACTGACACTGCCGAGACACGTGTAGACCCACCGACACTGACGCTGCTGGGACACCTGTACACCCACCGACACCGACACTGCCGGGAAACCTATACAACCCACCGACACTGACACTGCCGAGGCACCTGTACACGCACTGACACTGACGCGGCCGATGCACCTGTAGACCTACCGACACTGACGTGGCCGGGAAACCTACACCCGACACTGATGCTGCTGGAAAACGTGTACAACTCACCGACACCGACGCTGCCGGGTCACCTGTACACCCACCAACACTGACACTGCTGGGACAACTGTACACCCACTGACACTGATGCTGCCGGGACACCTGTACACCTACCAACACTGACACTGCCGGGATACCTGTACACCCACCAACACCGACGCTGCCGGGACACCTGTACACCCACCGACACTGACACTGCCGGGACACCTGTAAACCCACCAACACTGACGGGAAACCTGTACACCCACCGACACCGACACTGCCGGGACACCTGTAAACCCACCAACACTGACGGGAAACCTGTACACCCACCGACACCGACGCTGCCGGGACACCTGTACACCCACCGACACTGACGCTGCCAGGACACCTGTACACGCACTGACACTGACGCTGCCGGGGCACCTGTACACCCACCAACAGTGACGCTGCCGGGAAACCTGTACAACCCACCGACACCGACGCTGCCGCGACACCTGTACACCCACTGACACTGACGCTGCCGGGAAACGTGTACAATCCACCTACACGGACGCTGCCGGGACACCTGTACACCCACCAACACTGACGCTGCCGGGAAACCTGTACAACCCACCGACACCGACGCTGCCGGGACACCTGTACACCCACTGACACTGCCCGGACACCTGTACACCTACTGACCTGCCGGAAAACGTGTACACCCACCGACTCCGTCGCTGCCGGGACACCTGTACACCCACCAACACTGACGGTGCCGGGAAACCTGTACAACCCACCGACACCGACGCTGCCGGGACACCTGTACAACCCACCGACACTGACACTGCCGGTACACCTGTACACCCACCAACACTGATGCTGCCAGGAAACCTGTACACCCACCAACACTGATGCTGCCAGGAAACCTATACACCAACCGACACCGACGCTGCCGGGACACCTGTACACCCACCAACACTAATGCTGCCGGGACAACTGTACGCCCACTGACACTGCTGCTGCCGGGACACCTGTACACCCACCGACTCCGTCGCTGCCGGGACACCTGTACACCCACCAACACTGACGGTGCCGGGAAACCTGTACACCCACCGACACTGATGCTGCTGGGAAACCTGTTCACCCACCGACACTGACGCTGCCGGAACACCTATATACCCACCGACACTGGTGCTGCCGGGAAACCTGTACACACAGTGACACCGACGCTGCCGGGACACCTGCACACCCACCGACACTGGCACTGCTGGAAAACCTGTACAACTCACCGACACCGACGCTGCCAGGTCACCTGTATACCCACTGACACTGACGCTGCCTGGACACCTGTACACCTACTGACACTGCCGAGACACGTGTACGCCCACAAACAATGCCGGGACACCTGTACACCCACCAACAGTGACGCTGCCTGGAAACCTGTACACCCACCGACACCGACGCTGCCGGGACACCTATGTACCCACAGACATTGACGCTGCCAGGAAACCTGTTCACCCACCGACACTGACGCTGCCGGGACACCTGTACAACCACCAACACCGACGCTGCCGAGGCACCTGTACTCCCACCGACACTGATGCTGCCGGGACACCTGTACACCCACCGACACTGACGCTGCCGGGAAACCTACACCCGACACTGATGCTGCAGGAAAACGTGTACAGCCACCGACACTGACGCTGCCGGGACACCTGTATACCCACCGACACTGACGCTGCCGGGACACCTGTACAACCACCAACACCGCGCTGCCGAGGCGCCTGTACTCCCACCGACACTGACGCTGCCGAAGCACCTGTACATCCACCGACAGTGACGCTGCCGAGGCACCTGTACATCCACTGACACTGACTCTGCCGGGAAACCTTCACCCGACACTGATGCTGCCAGAAAACGTGTACAGCCACTGATACTGACGCTGCCGGGAAACCTGTACAACCCACC
>NW_025191677.1:0-3565 GCF_004010195.1 Chiloscyllium plagiosum
GCAGTTGTGGAAGCGAGGTCATTGGGGACACTTAAGAGACTGCTGGACATGCATATGGTCACAGAAATGTGAGGGTTTGTACATTAGGTTTATCTTACATGATTATCAATGGTCGGCACAACCTTGTGGGCTGAAGGGCCTGTTCTGTGCTGTACTGTTCTATGTTCTATGTATAAGTGACTATTTTGATGATTTAGTTTTTGTAAAAATTAAAACCAAGAACTGCCAGTGATAGGTCTTAATTCTGAATGCAGTGCTCCATGACAGTATGGGTAAGAGTGACCACAGCACAGTCCTTATGGAGACAATGTCCCACCTTCACATTGAGAATACCCTCCATTATGGTGTGTGGCACTATCACCGTGCTAAATGGGACAGACTTCGAACAGATCTAGCAACTCAAGACTGGGCATCCATGAGGTGCTGTGGGCCATCAACAGCAGCAGGACTGTGCTCCAGCACAATCTGTAACCTCATGGCCCGGCATATCCCCCACTCAACCATTACCATCAAACCAGGGGATCAGCACTGGTTTAATGGACAGTGCAGGAGGGCATGCCAGGAGCAGCACCAGGCAGACCTGAAAGATGAAATGCCAACCTAGTGAAGTGACCAAACTGTGGAAGCATCAAGTAATGGACAGAGCTAAGCAATCCCGTAGCCAACGGATCAGATCTAAACTCTGCAGTCCTGCTACATCCAGTCAGGAGTGGTAGTGGACAATTAATCACTCACTGGAGGAGGAGGCTCCACAAATATCCCCATCCTCAATGATGGAGGAGCCCAGCACATCAGGGCAACAGATAAGGCTGCAGCTTTCACAGCAATCTTCAGCCAGAAATGCCAAGTGGTTGATCGATCTCGGCCTCCTCCAGTGGTTCCCCAGCCTCACAGATACCAGGCTCCAGCCAATTCAGTTCACTCCACGTGATATCAAGAAATGGTTGGAGTGTGGCTCCAACAACACTGAAGAAGCTTGACACCATCCAGGACAAAGCAGCCATTTGATTGGCACCACATCCACAAACATCCACGCCCTCCACCGCCAACGCTCAGTAACAGCAGTGTGTACCATCTACAAGATGCATTGTAGAAATTCACCAAAGATCCTCAGACAGCACCTTCCAAACCCACAGCCACTTCTGTCCAAAAAGAAAAAGGTCTCGACCATCTCTGTTCTGTGTTTGTTCTTTAAGAGACTTTGCACAGTCCTATGGAGTGTATCACTCTCCCGCTATAACTGTCTGGTTCACTCTCTAAAATGTTCCTCAACCAAACCTGTCATTAAGAGTTGCTTGTTCCTATTGGACCTGATTGGAATTGTGTCAGTGTTTTGGTTTCCCCACTTTGCAATTTCCCTGGATCAATTCTACAGCTGATTGGAGGAAACTCTTTTTTTTGATATTAATTCTGCTGTGACCTTTTCCCCCACCAGCTCATGATCTTCCGGAGTTGCCAACACAGTACGTATCAAACGTTTTTCCTCTCAACAGTCTGGTGACAAACAACAACAGCAAAAAGTTGCATTTACATAGCACCTGTTGGCATAGATAAACACCCAATGCCCTCGGTGGACGATTGTTCGAGCAACAAAGCCAAGGCATGAGTTTGCAGGAGGGATGAACATAAAAGGTTTGATTGAAGATGGGAGGTTAGATGGAGCACTTGAAAGAAGGGGAGAGGTTTGTGGAGAAAATTCCCACCAAAAGCAGAAATTGCTGGAAAAGCTCAGCAGGTCTGGCAACAATTGTGGAGCTCCGAGGAAGGCTCGCCCGATCTGAAACGTTAACTGTGGTTTCTCTCCACAGATGTTTCCAGACCTGCTGAGCTTTTCCAGCAATTTCTGTTTTTGTTTCTGATTTATTGTATCCTCAGATCTTTTGGTTTTTATTTAGAGAATTCCTGAGGTTTAGGTCAGTTGGCGATGTGTACACAGACAGTGGTACACATGGGGATAGTGTTGTGTGAAAAGCTATACTGGGAGCAGCCGCAAGTTGGGCCAATCTCTCAGCTGGTAGTGTCTCAGAGATAGGAGGGAGTGAGCCTGGAGAGGTGTCCCACTCAACATGACTCCCACCCCCCCTTGACCCCAATCCCCGATGCACCAAATTTCCAAATGTACTCATTCAGCTGTTACTTTCACAGTGAGCATGCTCCCTCTCTAATGGGCTTGACACTGGGAAAAGGTGAGGGAAAGCAATAGGACAAGGGGAAGGTCATGGGAAGGTTCGAGGGTGGGTGGGATTAGAGATCCTGAGTCTTGCAGAGCAGATGGCAAAGGAGATAGTAAGGTGCATAGAGGAGAGAGAGAGATTGAAATTTGGTGTTAATAGCAGAATATAGTTCAGCTCTGCTGAATGTCAAGAAATCCAGATGAGGGAGAGGGTGGTGGGAATGCTGGAGAAACAAGACAGGGGGCAGTTGTTTACGTCCTGAAGTGATGGGAATTCGATATTGAGACCTCGAGGATAGAAAGTGCAGAAATGGAAGGTGAGCTGCTGTTCCTCGAGCTGGTCTTGGGGCTCATTGGAACGTTGCAGTAACAGCAACAGCAGCAGCAGAACTGAAAGGTTCCCCTGAGCTTCCACCAAACAGCTTTGCTGGTCTAACACAGACCTCAGTGTGAACAGAGTTTAGAAAGTTCAGGTAAATTCCTGCTTCAATCGTGCCTTGGAGAGTGAAGAGGGATGAGCTTGTTAGACCTTCCGCCATTTCATGGGAAGGTGGCGTGTGAAGGTGAGGAAGCATTGGGAGTGATGGAGGGGTGGACCAGGGGGTCACAGAGGGAACAGTCCATGCAGAATACTGCCGGGAGAGGAGGGGACGTGGTGTTTTTTGGGGACACCCTCCTGGAGGTGGTGAAAATGGGGGAGGATGATCCTTTGAATGTGCCGATGAGTGATGTGCAATATCAGGGCAAGGGGAACCCGATGGCTGTTCTGGGAGGGTGAGATAGGGTGGAAGGGTGGGAAATGGGTTGGTCATGGCTGAGGGTCTAATGAAGGGAAATCCTGGATTGAGGGGAAAGGAGGTTATATCAGGAGGTTATATCACTGGTGGGAAGTGGCATCATTAGAACAGATACAATGGAGACAGAGAAGCTGGGAGGATGGAGTGCAGTCCATGCAGGAAGGGAGGGGGTGGGGGGGTGTAGTCGAGGTAACTGTGGGATTGTAACGGACATCCCAGATTCTCTGCAGCTGGAATATTCTACTTTTCAATCGCCCTTTCATGGTGTTGACAGACTCTATCGAAACAACTTTGTCTCTCTCTTTGCTTAGACCCAAATCTGAAGTGAGGATAACGGAGCAGCCACGAACAGTGTTATCGTGCAGTAGTTTTGGTATGTATCTCTGTGTTGCTCCTGGCTCACAGTGGGGGAATGGGTGACTGTTCACTAAACACACAGAAGCAGAATGAGGCCATTCAGCCCATTGAGTCTGCTTCAGTCAGGAGGCTGGAAGAAGACAGCAAGCCCAGGCAGCATCAGGAGCTGGAGGTTCATTAGGAAGGATTATACCCAAAACGTTGACTTCTCCACCTCCTGATGCTGCCTGCCTTGCTG
>NW_025191678.1:0-3565 GCF_004010195.1 Chiloscyllium plagiosum
AGGGCAAGTGTACCAAATGCCGCTTTCCTCACCTTGTCCACCTGTGATGACACTTCCAAGGAACAATGTAACTGAACCACTTGGTCACTCTCTCTCTCTGTCGGACATCACAGTCTAGGGCCCTACCATGAACTGTGCTAGTCCTCCCTGGTTTGTCTTAACAAAATTCAACAATCGAATTAAAATCATCTTCCATTGCTTGGCCCACTGTCCCAGCTGATCAAGATCCCCTTCGATAACAGGATTCACTGCCCAGTATAACATAATTTTAGTATCCACAAACCTACTAAGAATGACTCCTATATTCTGACCCAACTCGTTTCTGTAAATGATGCACATCAGTGGACTCAGCACTGATGCTTATGGCACACCGTTGTTCACAGGCATCCAGTCTGCACAACAATCCTCTACCACCACCTCCCCTCTTCCACTGTCAAACCCGTTTTGTGTCTATTTGGCTTGCTGTTTCAGACCCCATGTGATCGAACCATACGAACGCATGAACCATGCTATACCCTCGACAAGGCCTTGGTGAAGTCAGTATAGACAATGTCTACAACTCTACCTTCATTTACTAGGTTGGTCAACTCTTCAACAAGCGCAATCAAGTTTGAAAAATGATACTTTGTTTGCACAAAGCTGTGCTGCCTATCCCTGATCAACCCTTGCCTTTCCAAAAGCATGTAAGTCCTGACCCGAAAAATCACTTCCATTATTGTATGCAACGGCGACACGAAACGAATTGATCTTTAGGTCCCTGGCTTTGCCTCCCAGCCCTTCCTACACACTGGGAAAACATGAGCCAACCTCCGGCTCCCGGCTCATCACCTGTGGCTGTCAATGACAGAAATATCTCTTCAATCGGCCCCACAATTTCTTCCAAAAATTCCCCCAATATCCTGTGAAACATCTGATTAATTTACAGGGATATGTCGATATTTTATGCATTTTAAAGCCTGCAGTGTCTCCCTGTTTTATGATATGGACTTTTTTTGTAAACATCACTATTTATTTCCTTGACTTCCCCAGTTTTTCTCCACGGTAAGTACTGACATGAAGTTTTCATTTAGGATTTGTGGGCGGCACGGTGGCACATTGGTTAGCACTGCTGCCTCACAGCGCCTGAGACCCGGGTTCAATTCCCGCCTCAGGCGACTGACTGTGTGGAGTTTGCACGTTCTCCTCGTGTCTGCGTGGGTTTCCTCCGGGTGCTCCGGCTTCCTCCCACAGTCCAAAAGATGTGCAGGGTCAGGTGAATTGGCCATGCTAAGTTGCCCGTAGTGTTAGGTAAATGGGTAAATGTAGGGGTATGGATGGGTTCCGGGTCGGTGTGGACTTATTGGGCCGAAGGGCCTGTTTCCACACTGCAATGTAATCTCACCCAACTTTTGTGGTTCCACACATGCATGGCCCAATTGATCTTCAAGGGGCCACATTCTGTCACTAGTTAATCGTCTATTATTAATATACTTTTAGTGTGGCTTAACATTTCTCTTAGCCTTATCTACCAAAGCTTTCTCAGGTCCCCGTTTGCCCTTTTGACTTCCCTTTTAAGTCTATTACAACACCCGCCATGTTTTCAAAAGATTCATTTACTCCAGCCGACTACATATGACACATGACCCTTTTTCATCACCAGAGCCTCAATATCCCCAGACATCTAGTGTTTCCTACTTGTGTCAGCATTGTCCGTCACACTAAGAGGAAAATGTGGTCCCTGAAGTCTCAGGTTATCTTTATTTTGAAAGGTTCCCACCTGCTAACCATTCCTTTACCTGCAAATATCCTCCACGAATCAAGTTTCGAATGCTCTTGACTAAGACCTTCAGGAATGCCCAAGTCTAATTTTAATATTTAAATTGTGCACCGGGTCTACCATTTTTTATAAATATTTTCAATCTCATAGAATAGTGGTCACTTCGCTAAAGTACGAACACCTCCCCACCCGACAAGTACTACCTCAAGTACTTTCCAAACCTTTTTTCCCAAGGGGAAGTGAGGTTTTACCCCTTCCTCCTTTCCGGCCATTTACATTTCGACTGAGACAGTTTTCTTCAATCCACCTAACAAATTCCTCCCATCCAAACTGTGAACACTCTGGCCGTGTCAGGCTAGGTTTGCAAAGTTAGAATCCCCTACTATTACAACCATGCCATTCTTAAAGATATCATCTATCTCCCAACGCATTTGCTGCTCAATTTCCTGCTGACTGTTGGGGGCCTGTCGTACAGTCATGTCATAGTGATAATCTGTTCTTAATTTCTCCACTAAAAGAGATTCACTGCGTGGTTTTCAGGAATGTCCACTCGAGGTGTTGCAGTGAGTCCTTACTGATCAAACAGTCAAATCTCCCTCCTCACTTGCCTTGCTTTCTATCCTTCCTGTGGCATACGTACACTGGAACATTGAGCCGCCATTCCTGTCCCTCCCTCAACTGTGTTTCTGCAATGCCTATAATATCCCGATCCCATGTTCTCATTCATGCCTTGAGTTTATATTACGTGTCAGGCGTTTTACATCGAAGTAAATGCAGCTTAATTCATCAGTGTTCCTTCATTGCCTGCCATATTCTTGCCTGCCTTGCCTATTCAGATTACTCACGTGAAATTCTGTCTCAGCCTCAAAAATCAGACCGTATTGTGAGACCATCTGCCATACTGTGGGCAGCACCCTCGCCTTTCATCTCATCTGCAAACCGATTCATGATATCTCTGCTTTCACATCCAAGTTATTAATGTCAATAATACACATCAATGGTTCCTGCACAGATCCCTGGTTAAAGAATTTCAATCTCAAACCGTCCATCAATCTTGGAAACTGTTTGCCAACTTGTCTTGGATTCCATTGTTTTTGCGTCCCAGCATTCCCTGTGGATTCTTGTCAAAGTTCTTACTTCATGCACCTCCATGTAAGCCACATATTCCACGCTAACCACATCAATAGTTTCAATCGTAATTTAAAACAAAGACTCAGATGAATTTCTTCCACAATTTCCATTCACAAACCTATAGACTGGCCCAAGCGCGGAGGCATTGAAGCCTGGTGCAACGGCATTTTTAAAAAATTAACTCGGGGGACCATATTTATTGGGACAATCTGAGGACTACAGATGCTAGCGACCAGAGCACAGAGATCTGTTGCTGGAAAAAAAAACAGGAGATCGGGCAGCATCCGAGGAGCCTTTCCAGCCCCACACTCTCAGCTCTTACCAGCATTTCTTGACCTCCGCGAGCTGCCCATGAATAGCGTGACTTTCTATACCAGTTGTGAGGGTAGTTGACAGTCAAACCCATTGCTCTGGGTCTAGAGTCATATGTCGGGCAGATCTGCTGCCCATAAGAGATCTCCTTCCTTAAAAGATGTTAAGTAGTCAGATGGCCATACCTGACACCAGAATTAAAATCTGGATGAGCACTCTGGTGATAATAACATTAGGCCATCACCTGTCGCACTCAGCTCACTCATCCTTAAGTAATGATACCTGGACCATGAATCATGACCACTATTAGACCCTGATACCTTCCTGAACTCAAGTGACATCACCCAGTATCTCTCCATGTGGTAT
>NW_025191679.1:0-3565 GCF_004010195.1 Chiloscyllium plagiosum
CAGCCAGTTTACTCCTGCCACAGAACGCCTCTGGTTTTCTTCATCCAAGTCTCGACAACTTGTCAGCAAGTACAGCTATCCCTACCTGTATAACTTCCAAATTGAACAGACTAGAAGTTTTCTCCCTAAATTTCTCTAAAAAATTTGGCGTAATGATCAGTATATAGATTCATCTCAGACACGTTGTTGACAATTTAAATTCTGAAATGTTGTATCACCAACACCAAGCTCAAAGTCTCCTTCCCAATTGTGAAATATTTCCGTTAATGGATTCACCGGACACTCCAACCACACGTTACATAATGGAGCACTTTTCAACTCTCCAATAATCCTTCTCAATGACATGTCTCCTCATGTCTCAGCATAAACGAATTACACGTTTCTTTACCTCTTCATGCTGTAACATCTTTACCTGCTACTCGTGGCCTATGCCAGTAAACCTTACTCTCACAGGTATACATTTTAAAAAGATCTCACACACTCTTCTCAATCCCTCACGAAATCCAAATTTTGATTTGTGGATAAACTCAAAATCATCACCCATTTCAGCTTGTAATCTTGCCATTGTAACTCTCTGCTCTGCTGCACGAGTTCTCACGATTGCAGGAAGTGAATGTTTGAACTCCTTCGAAATAAGAATTTCTCTAAGAGTGTGATAGATTTTCTCTGTTTTCAATATCCTTACCCACCTTTCAAAGTTACTTTGTTTGATTCTTTCAGACTCAATGCACGTTTAACCAGGGACCTTTTTTAGTTTCCTGAAACACTGCCTGTAGGCTTCTGGCACAAGATCATATGCAATTCAGAAGGCTTTGCTCACCTTCTTATACTCTTCAAATACCTCCTCCGATAGGGATGCAAATAAACAACAGCCTGACATACACCCCACTGCCCATGGAGCACCACATGGGACACACCGGGAAGTGATCAACCGCTCGACATATGCCCCACTATCCATGGAGTATCACATGGGACACACTGGGAAGTGAACAACAGCTCGACATACACCTTACTGCCCAAGGAGCACCACATGGGACGCAACGGGAAGTCAACAACAACCTGATACACACCATTTCGTTGTTTCTGAGCTTCACAATGCCAACAGTGATACACGAGGGAGCCAGAAACCAAGGCCACGGAAAGGTACAGAGGGTCAGAGAGATTCACATTAAAGACAGAAACAAATAGTTAAGTACCATGAACATGTTGTGGAAATATGGAATAAAACAGGGCAGTGGGACTAACTGGAGGAGTGAATCCTTCGAGAACATTGAATTAAGGTATTTTCAGATCAGATGAAATGGTCTGTTCCATCAAATTCTGAATCTGCTTCACAAAACACTTCAAACAACATAAGCTGGAACAAGATAACAAACTAACATGGAGAGCTGTGCTGACTATGCTAGTGTATTGGTCAGTAAACTGCACTATCTGCCCAGCATGGGGAGTATTGCAAAACTTTAATATCATATAGGAACGATACGCACATCAGATTACTGTCTATAAGAGGAGCATTTCGATCTCCATTGGAATAATATAAGGGAAGGGGTGCGGTGCGTTTGCACAAGCGTGCATGTGTTTGTGTGTGTGTGTTTGTGTGTGTGTGTTTGTGTGTATGTGTGTGTGTTTGTGTGTGTGTGTGCGTGTGCGTGTGAGTGTGTGTGTGTGCGTGTATGCAGGTGCACGGACGCGTACGTGTGTGTGTCTGTGTGTGATGCATTTGGGGTGGTTGAATGCAAAAATCATTGCATGAGAGAAAATACACATGAAGGAAACCAGGTTAAATATGAACCATTGTCACGGATTTGCATAGTCGACACAGAGAGACTGAGGGATTGAGAATATCAAAATAGAGGTATTTGCAGACACAATAGCGATGTAGATCAGGGTGCACAGGAATATCAGAAGGATGGGATTTTGGTCTGAGTTCTAATCAGATTTGCTTCTGCAGGTTTCACCCTGAGGATGTCAGCAGCAGATTTTTGTCATTATCAAATCTGTATTTGACAGCTCAAAGTTCAAACAGCAGATAAGTCAAGCCACTGAAGTATATTCTGGAACAGTGAGTAGTTAAAGATAATAATGGCCAGGGCATGGTGTCAGAAATCAGCTCATGGCCAAAGGGAGCATCAAAATTATGATTCGTCTGTTTCAAGCACCACCTGCAAGTTTCCCTCCAAGCCACTCACTACCTGACTTGGAAATATACTGCCGTTCTTTCTCAGTCTTTGCTGTTCTTTCACAGTCCTTCTTTCACAGTCGTTGGGTCAAAACCCTGGAATTCCCTCCCTCCCGGCATTATGAGTCAACCGACAGGAAGTGGACTGCAGCAATTCAAGAAGGCAGCTTACCACCACCTTCTCAAGAATGAATAGGCATGGGCTATCAATGCTGGCCAGCCAGCGATGCCCAAGTCCAAGAAATGAATGAAAATAATGTATATTGACCAGAGATGGGTTGGAATCCCAGGAAGGAAATGGAGTTTGTAAACATAATAGACGACAATAACCTCCAAGCTCCCAATATTTATACAAGGACAGAGTGACAATGGCTCACATCTGCAACTGAATAGGTCAACATAGAGACCCATGAGTAACACACCCAGATGCAAGGAGGGAGACAGGAATTGAACTGGATTCAAAGTATCAAAAGGAACGCTATTTGGGGTTTAGAGAGGGTTGACCATGAGAACGTTTTTCCACGTATGGAGTCAGCTATTCCGAAGGGGCATAGCTTTAAATTAAGGGTGGTAAGTATAGGACAGATGTTAGGGGTAGATTCTTTACTCAGCGAGTCGTGAGTTCATGGAATGCCCTGCCAGTAGCAGTGGTGGACTCTCCCTCTTTATGGGCATTTAAACGGGCATTGGATAGGCATATGGAGGATAGTGGGCTAGTGTAGGTTAGGTGGGCTTAGATCGGCGCAACATCGAGGGCCAAAGGGCCTGTACTGCGCTGTGTTTTTCTATGTTCTATGTTCGATGGTGGCAAGAGGTGTAGACTATATGAAGCAAGAGAAATGCAATCGTAACTGGTTTATAGAGAAAATATCTGGACAGTGAGACTTACCAGGGACACCAACGATAGACAGGAGAGGATAATAACAATATTGAATGATGCAAAGTGCAAAATAGTTCCGCGATGATAATGACAACCAATCATAATATGTCGAAAGATACCAAACCAAATTGGATAAACCCTTGACCATTGTTGGAACATTCCAGTCTAATGTTCTCAGATTCTGATCCATTGTTGGAACATTCCAGTCGAACGTTCTCAGATTCTGCTCTCTCCTAGCTCTGTCTCTGGAGCCACTGAACCCTGTTCGTGCTGTTGGTGATGCTCCTACTCATACTGTGTGATAACATATTGAACGGAGCCCATTTATGATTAGAAGATGGAAACACTCCACTGGGATAATTACAATCCGTGGAGACTGACATTAATCACAGTCACTGATCAAACAGGTTCAGTTAACGTCTTCCTTACATCACATTTCATACCACAATAAAAGGGAATATGTACTCAGTCTAGATGGAATGGATGAGGGTTACTGATGGATGGAC
>NW_025191680.1:0-3565 GCF_004010195.1 Chiloscyllium plagiosum
CCCTCTGCTAATGAACGCTAAGTTGTGTCCCCTCGTGTTTGCCGTCCCCATACTTGGAAAAAGGCTCTCCCTGTCCACCCTATCTAACTCTCTCTTGATCCTGGGAAAGCAAAGAATCTCAAAATCTCCCACCACCAACATTGACCAGGAACTCAACTGGACTTACCACATGAATCCAGAGGCTACAAGAGCAGGTCAGAGGCTAGGAATCCTGCATTTGTGTTAACTCCCCTCCTGACTCCCCCCAAAACCTGTCCACTATCGTCAAGGCGCAAGCCAGGAGGGTGAGGGAATACTCCTCACTTGCCCTGGATGGATGCAGCCCCAACAACCCCTGACACCATGCAGTATACCCATCTCCAGAAACATCCACTCCCTCCACCACCGACGCTCACTTGCAGCACTGCGTACCAATGACAAGATGTACCTCAGAGGTTCAGAAGTCAGTCCACCTGACAAAGGAGCAGTGCTCCGAAAGCTTGCAATTGCAAATAATCCTGTCGCCCACAACCTGACGTTGTGTGCCTTCTGACTTTATCTACCCCCCCGTTCCAACACTGGCACCTCCCCATCGCTGCAGAGATTCTCCAAGGCTCTTTAGATAGCAAACCCACAACCAATTCCATGGAGAAGGACATGGACACCAGCTATGTGGGAACATGGCTCCTTGCAAGTTCCTCTCTGACTTGGAAATTGATCGCATTTCCTTCGGTGTCGCTGGGTCAAAATCCTGAAACTCCCTCTCTAACTGCTGCAGTTAGACCCACAATGCCCTTATGAAGGGCAAAATCCAGGAATTCCCTCCCTAAGGGCATTGTGGGTCTAACTACAGTATATGGGCGGTTCGGGAGGGAACTCCAGGATTTTGACCCAGTGACACTGAAGAACCAGTGATTCATTTCTAAGTCAGGATGGTGGGTGGTTCAGAGGGGAGCTTTCATCGACGCTTGCAAACTGCAGATATACCCTTCCAACATGGCAAGTTTGCACCAGGCATGTCCTTCTGCAACTACCTCACGGCACTCAAACACACCGAACTCTTCAATGGACGGTGTTGAGGAATAAGCATTAACTGGGTGGGAATTTCCCCTCTGGAAAGCTGGGAGAGCTGTGCAGAGAGAGGGGCTTTGGGCTCATCTGCTGGTTCTCTGTGAGAGCGGTTACTCGAGTCCTACTCTCCCGCCCCACCTCCCCCGACCTGCTTGCTCTCATTCGTTGACCGGAAAAGAGGCAGCCCCTTACTTTCCGACGTGGACACTATCCGCGAAACTGGAGATGAACTCCCAACCTCGGCGGTCCTTAAACTTCAACAAAGGGCTCGGAGTTCTGAAACCAAGGTGGGAGTTGCAAGAAAACCTCTTCAGGGAAAACAGAGGCAACGTTTCGAGTCTATTGACCCTCAGCGAGTTTTGAGAAGATTTGTCGGTCAGGTTGAGGGTCTGGATGTAGGTTTAGTTGCTGAGTGAGCCTTTCAACTCAGCGAGCAAACCTCCATCCTTGATCCTTCTTGGAGATTAACAACTTCGGTTACAACGCTTCCAGGTTAAGTCGGGGTATCGTGGGGTTCTGGGGCAAGAAGAGGAAGTCAACCTGTGGAGTGTTGGATCAGCCCATGAAAGTCGGAGATGGTTCAAGGCCTACTTATATTTCTTATGGTCTGATGGTCAACGGAGGACACGCCTAACATCCAAAGATAAGCATGTGAAATATGTTTGTAGAGGTGGATAAGATCACGAGAGGCACGGATAGGCTGAACGCACTCAGTCTTTTCCCCAGGGTTGGGGAATCGAGGACGAGAGGGTATCAGTTTAAGGTGAGAGGGGACAGAATAAAAGGGAACCTGAGGGGGCAACGTTTTTACCCAGTGGGTGGCACGCAGATGGAATGAGCTGCCAGCGGAAGTGGTTGGGGTGGGTACATTAACAACATTTAAAAGGCAGTTGGACAAATACATGGAGAGGGAAGGATTAGAAGGATATGGGCCCAGTGCAGGGTAATGGGGGTGAGCGTGGACGGCCATTTTGGTCGGCACGGACCAGTTTGGGCTGAAGGGCCTATCCCCGGGCTGTGGGACTCTGAGGCTCCATTGCAATGGGTTAGGAGTCACGTTTAGAGCCAGACTGGGTAAGGACAGCAGACTTCCTTCCCCAAGATGGATCTTTCCAACAGTTTCTTTGCCGGTATGAGGCACTTGATGACAAGTTTTACACAGAGGAAGCAAGTTGAAATTCAACTGAATGGTACAAACTCAGATCCCCAGAAGTTAACATGGCTGAGGCAGCGATGTCACAGCATGGTTACTAATGCCACAAAAACAGAAGTTAACTGCGTTGGGGCAACGAGCCCCATTGACACACAACCCATGAGCTGGATAATAAAACAAATCACACTGACTCTGTCAACTCATCGAGGATTGCACAACCTCGGCCCTCAGGACTCAACAACTTCAAAGCTTTTCGGTTCTGATTGGCAAGTTCACAAAGTGACTCACCAGAAAGTTGCAGTTTGCGGCAGACCAGAGAAAGGAAACCAGCCAAAGCTCTGTGGCAATACATTCCTGTCAGCCGAGTCACACAGAGCCTGCGACCAGGAGGCAGCTCACACAGCAACGGGTGGCCCGAGGTCAGAAAAACTGACCCAACGGCGCGGCACTCCCTCAGCACTGACCCTCTGACAGTGCGGCACTCCCTCAGCACTGACCCTCCGACAGTGCGGCACTCCCTCAGTACTGACCCTCTGACAGTGCGGCACTCCTTCAGCACTGACCCTCCGACAGTGCGGCACTCCCTCAGCACTGACCCTCTGACAGTGTGGCACTCCCTCAGCACTGACCCTCCGACAGTGCGGCACTCCTTCAGCACTGACCCTCCGACAGTGCAGCACTCCCTCAGCACTGACCCTCAGACAGTGCAGCACTTCCTCAGCACTGACCCTCAGACAGTGCGGCACTCCCTCAAAACTGACCCTCCGATAGTGCGGCACTCACTCAGCACTGACCGTCTGATAGTGCAGCACTCCCTCAGCACTGACCGTCTGACAGTGCGACACTGCCTTAGCACTAACCCTCAGACAGTGCGGCACTCCCTCAGGTCTGACTCTCTGACAGTACAGCACTTTTTCAGCACTGACCCTCTGACAGTGCCGCACTCCCTCAGCACTGACCCTCTGATAGTGCGGCACTCCCTCAGCACTGACCCTCTGACAGTGCGGCACTCCGTCAGCACTGACACTCCGACAGTGCGGCACTCCGTCAGCACTGACACTCAGACAGTGTGGCACTCCCTCAGCACAGACCCTCTGACAGTGCAGCACTCCCTCAGCACTGACCCTCTGACAGTGCGGCACTCCTTCAGCACTGACCCTCTGATAGTGCGGCACTCTCTCGGCACTGAACCTCCGACAGTGCAGCACTCCCTCAGCACTGACCCTCTAACAGTGCACCACTCCCTCAAAACTGACCCTCAGACAGTGCGGCAATCCCTCAGCACTGACACTCAGACAGTGCAGCACTCCGTCAGCACTGAAACTCAGGCAGTGCGGCATTCCCTCAGCACTGACCCTCCGA
>NW_025191681.1:0-3565 GCF_004010195.1 Chiloscyllium plagiosum
GTTCCATTTATAATGCTTCATGTGGAATATTAAGAAGAAATCTTTCAAAACTCTGAGTTTTTTGTGTGAACCTTACTCAGCTGCATACGTTTTCGATATTTCTTTGCAACTGAAGTCGCCCAAATCAGACGTTGTTTCCTTGCACCTTCTACCCCCACAACCCACTTTTGCACTTTTGCCTGGCCACAGGCTGTCTCACTCCTGGTGAAACTCACTGCTTGTGTGTCTCTAAATGTGCCTTTCCAAATATTTTGGAAACGGATTTTTTGAGTGACAGAAATTCTGCTCCCAACATTACTTAGTCCTACATCGATGGTTTTGAAAGCCCGGCGTTCAGAAATATACGAACTTGGAAGAGTGAATTTACCACCTATTTACTCTCTCCAAACCTCAACTACTCTGGAAAACTTCCATTCGGTTTTCCTTTGGTTTAGTGTCAAATTGTCCAACACACAAATAAATAAAATCCCATCCCCACTAAACGCCATCAGCAGCATCGTCTCCAATAGCTTAGCAGCCCAGTAAACGCTGGCAGTGTCCTCTCTGATAGAATCATAGATTCCCTACAATTCAGAAAGTACAGTTCAGCCAATCGAGTCTGTAGGGACACTCTGAACAGCATCTCAACCAGACCTAGCTCTCGTCCATATCCCTGCAGGCCTCTGTCTTGTGATTTCAAATAAACCTGCTGGAATAAAACCTGGCATTGTGTGACTGCTGACTTATCACTGCGTTACCTATGGATAATTCACTTTACTTACTGAACTCACTCCATGGACACATCAGCGCAATTTAAACATGGCCAAACCACAGACTTAACAGCAGTGCGAACAACTGAGCAAATGTACCATGACATTGAGCACAATCTGTATCATGTCTAATGCCTTTATGCACTGGTAACTCAGCCGAGTGAAAGCAAGCTGCACCCATCAACCCGAATTCAATGCATCCAAACGCGTTTCTACGCTGGAAGAAAATCATTAGTGCTGCTGGAAATGTTTCTCCACTCAGATCTGAATGGGTTTACTCTGTTTTCATCCTCAGATTCCTGCTTTAAATAAACACATCAGTCAGGAACAACTCTATATAATGGTTTTCATTGCAACATAAACACAATGTGCATTTTGCAGAAGTTACGTGTTTCCACTTTCACTGACACTTTCTTTCCCCAGGAGCTGCAGTACTCCCTCAGCTGATTCTGACAGCACCGCCCTTGCTGTGACATGTCCAATCGAGAATGAAAGGCCAGGCATTAATAACCTTCAGTGGGTAACAGAGCGGCAGGTTTTAAACACTTACGATTCCCCATAGCGGAGAATTGAGCCCCGAGACAGGCGGGGACACTAACCACGATACTGTGGACGACAACATAGAAGGAGACCCTTCAGCCTGTTGTGGCCGCACTTGTCCAACACAACTGCTTGACGACCTGAATCAAGTTTTCCATGATTGAGCACTTAGTCTTATGTGTTTGGCATCACAAATTCACATCTCAATTTTTGTCAGGTTAGAAGGATTTCCGCCTCTATGACCCTTTCCGCAAATCTACTCAAACTTTTCTGCCTTTTCCAGAAATCTCTTGGCCCCAGTATTCGATCCCTCTATCAATAAGAAACGTTTCTTTCAGACGACCTATCAATATCCCTCATTATTTTGTATTTTGCTAAGAGAGGGCATGAAAAATCTTTGGCGGGTAGGATCAAGGATAACCCCAAAGCCTTTTTATGGCGATGTGAGAAACATGAGAATGACGAGAACAAGGGTAGGTCCGATCAAGGACAATAGTGGGAGACTGTGTATTGAGTCGGAAGAGATAGAAGTGGTCTTGAATGAGTACTTTTCTTCAGTATTTATAAATGTGAGGGACCGTATCGTTGAAGAGGAGAGTATGAAACGGACTGGTAAGCTAGAGGAGATACTTGTTAGCAAGGAAGATGTGTTGGGCATTTTGAAAAACTTGAGGATAGACAAGTCCCCCGGGCCTGATGGGATATATCCGAGGATTATGTGGGAAGCAAGAGAGGAAATTGCATAGCCGTTGGCAATGATCTTTTCGTCTTCACTGTCAAGAGGGGTGTTACCAGAGGACTGGAGAGTGGCGAATGTTGTGCCCCTGTTCAAAAAAGGGCATAGGGATAACCCCGAGAATTACAGGACAGATAGTCTTACTTCGGTGGTCGGCAAAGTAATGGAAAGGGTACCGTGGGTTAGTATTTATGAGTATCTGGAAAGACACTGCTTGATTAGCGACAGCCAGCACGGATTCGTGAAGGGTAGGTCTTGCCTTACAAGTCCTAATTGATTCTTTGAGGAGGTGACCAAGCATGTGGATGAGGGTAGAGCAGTGGATGTAGTGTACATGGATTTTATTAAGGCATTTGATAAGGTTCCCCATTGTAGGCTTATGCAGAAAGTCAGGAGGCATGGGATAGAGGGAAGTTTGGCCAGTTGGATAGAGAACTGGCGAAACGGTCGAAGTCAGAGAGTGTTGGTGGATAGTAAATATTCAGCCTGGAGCCCAGATATAAGTGCAATTCCGCAGGGATCAGTTCTGGGTCCTCTGCTGTTTGTAATTTTTATTAATGACTTGGAAGAGGGAGTCGAAGGGTGGGTCAGTAAAATTACAGACAATACGAAGACAGGTGGAGGTGTGGATAGAGAGAAGGGCTGTTGTCAGCTGCAAAGGGACTTAGATGTGATGCAGAGCTGGGCTGAGGGATTGAATTCAACAGTCGTGAGGTGATGTTGCAGCTTTACAGGACCTTGGTAAGGCCACATTTGGAGGACTGTGTGCAGTTCTGTTCGCCGCACTTTAGGAAAGATGTGGAAACTTTGGAGAGGGTGCAGAGGAGATTTACCAGGCTGTTGCCTGGACTGGAGAATAGGTCGTACGAGGATAGGTTGAGAGTGCTAGGCCTTTTCTCATTGGAACGGCGAAGGATGAGGGGTGACTTGATCGAGGTTTATAAGATGATCAGGGGAATAGATAGAGTAGACAGTCAGAGACTTTTTCCCCGGGTACAACAGAGTGTTACAAGGGGACATAAATTTAAGGTGGAAGCTATAGGGGGATGTCTGGGCTAGATCCTTTACCCAGAGAGTGGTGGGGGCATGGAATGCGCTGCCTGTGAGAGTGGCAGAGTCAGAATCATTGCTGACCTTTAAGCGGCAATTGGATAGGTACATGGATAGATGCTTAAGCAAGGACAAATGTTCGGCACAACATCGTCGGCCGAAGGGCCTGTTCTGTGCTGTATTATTCTATATTCTATATTCTATATTCTATTGGACTTAACCTTGCTTGCTCTTGGGAAAATATGGAATTCCAACTGATTGAGTTGTTAGATCGGGAGCACTTTGGGACCAGGGACTGTAATTCCAACAGTTTGAAAATCGTTCAGGAAAAGGATAGGCCTTGTCCACGAGCTAACGTTGTAAAATGGGGGCAAGGCCAGTTGCGATAGTATTTAGCAAGATATTTCAAAAAATGATTATGGAAGCTGTACACAGGTAAAGTGACGTCAGGCAAGTAGAATTCTTTCCAGAGCGAGATAATGATAATTCA
>NW_025191682.1:0-3566 GCF_004010195.1 Chiloscyllium plagiosum
GCACGTAACTGAATTTTGGTCACTATCACCACAATGCTCCCGTACCTCCAAATCTAACACCTGGCCTGATGCATTACCCGGTGCCAAATCCAATGTGTCCTCGCTTCTTGTTCGCCTATTTACATACTTTGTCAGGAAACCCTCCCGTACACTTTGGACAAAACCTTACCGATCGAAGGAATTCGAAGATTAGCCTTTCCGATCATTAATTGGAACGTTAAATTACCCGGCAACAACTACCATTGTACTTCCGCTCCTATCCAGAATCATCTTTGCAATTATTTGCTCTACATGTCTGCAAACTTTGCGGATGCCGATAGAAACCATCCGACAGGGTGACCTCTCCTATCTTGTTTCTCACCGCAGTCCAAACCACCTCGGCAGACGATTCCTCATCAAATGTCCTTTCTTCCACTGCAATCGTGTCCTTAAGTATTAATTCTTAAGTAATAATGCCACGTCTCCTCCTCTTTGATCACCTACCCTGATCGTACTGGAACATCGAAATCCTGGAACCTGCAACAGGTATTCCTGTTCCTGCTTTATCCATGTCTCTGAAATGACCACACCATCCGAATATCAGGTACCAATCCATGCTGCAGGTTCACGACTTTATTCAAGATGTACCTAGCGTTGAACTAGTTACCCTTCCAACCACCTTCCCACCTGCCAGTAAACTCCTGCGACGTTCAAGCTTTATTCATGACTTCGCTACTCTCATGCTCTTGAATATTGGAGATACAATTCAGGTTCGCAGGCCCCTGCTGTATTAGTTTCTATCCTTCAGAAGGGCATTAGCAAACCTCCCACAGTGGACACTTGTACCACTCTGACTCCTGTAGACCATCCTGTTTGTAGTTGTCCCACCTACCCAAAATAAGTCCAAATTAGAACTGTTCCTCTTTCCCCTTAAGGATCCCTCTGGGACGCCATGGTGGCTCAGTTATCACTGCTGCCTTGCAGCACAAGTGGCCAAGGTTTGAGTCCGGCCTCGGGCGCCTATCTGTATGGACTTTTCACATTATCCCCGCATGTGCGTATCTTTCCTCTGGATGCTCAGATTTCCTCCCACGTAACAAGCATGTGCACGTCAAGTGAATTGGTTATGCGAAATTACCCAGAGTGAGAGGTGCAATAGTCAGACGGAAATGGTTCTGGTAGGATTGCTCTTTGGAGTATCGTTGTAGACTTGCTGGGCTGAAGGTCCTGTTTCCATACTGCAGGGAATCTAATCTATCCTAAAAACATGATCCGAGATATAGATTAGATTAGATTACTTACAGTGTGGAAACAGGCCCTTCGGCCCAACAATTCCACACCGACCCGCCGAAGCGCAACCCACCCATACCCCTACATTTACCCCTTTAACCTAACACTACGGGCAATTTAGCATGGCCAATTCACCTGACCCGCACATCTTTGGACTGTGGGAGGAAACCGGAGCACCCGGAGGAAACCCACGCAGACACGGGGAGAATGTGCAAACTCCACACAGTCAGTGCAGACTTGTGTCCTCTCCTCCTCATTCTGTCTCTGCCTATTCACGAGGTAAGCGAGTTGTAGAGTTAATTGAACTTCCCGACAGTCCCTTGGACCTCATTCTCACAGCTCCCGGTCACACTGGAAAAGTGGAGGCTGCTGACTCACAGTGTAACTTTTTGATACGTTAGTTTAACTTCCTGGCAGCCGCCTGACTCTCGCTATCACTGTTCCGACTCCCGTTGCAAAAGTGGACATGGAATTTCTGCTCTCAACAGGGCTGTTGTTCATGTTCTCTTTTCGGATACCTCGTCTGTGAATGAGTTTTCTACACAGTTTTTACGTTTGTGACCCAGGAGTTGGTTGAAATCATTGAATGTTTTGGCTGGCCGTTTCAGTGAGTATTTACAAGTTATTCACAAGTCTCTGTGTGTAGAGTTACTATTAAGGCAGACCTGGAAAAGACAGCCGGTTTTCAATTTCTGAAAGTACTTGGTGAAGCAAGTTGTTGAAGCCAATTAGAGTTTACAATGGATTTTGGCTTCAAGGTCGCTACTTCTGAGTCCAGATGAAAATCCAAATATTTCATTACTTGTTTTTACTTAATTCCCCCAGATGCCAGAGCATTAGCCTGGTCTAGATTAGTACGCTAGTGATTCTTTCATTGCAGCAGCAATTCCATATGGCGACCTATCGGGAACCACATTGAGCAAGTTATTTCCATGTCAGTATTCTTCGACAGTTCTGCCAAACGGAACTTTCATCATATTGACGACTGCAATTTGACTTGTGCAGTTGGGCAGATTGCCATTGTACTCCTCATCAGTACTGGAAATAGTTGAGGCCATTTTCACATTGCCAGGAAGGTGACAGAGGTGAAGATGGAATGAAACAGCTTCCCCAGGTCTATGTATCAATGTGCAGCAGAAGTGTTGAGTCTATTGCAGAAATGGTTGTATTTCTATGTCCATTGAACTCAGTTATTTGTTAAGGTGGCGTGCACCGGATCGAATTTCTTAAAGACTGGCATTTGTGATTCTGTGGACAATATGACGGGGATAAGATGTATCATCCAGTTATAACGTCTCACGAAAGATTCTGGAGAAACTTGCACTTTGTCGGTTGCACTCATGTGCTGCACTGTTACTTCATCGTGTTGGCGACATTTATGGAAAATTTAACTCTACTGAATTGTTTAGTATGCTATCATCACTTATGGTTGGAAGTGGCAGGACTGCAGATGTTAGATCCAATCCCTTTGTCTTGGGAGTTTTTCCCCTTCCCTCTCTATCGATGTTAGTGCTGTCGTTTAAATGCAAGCAGACAATTTACACCGTGTCGTCACAATTGTTAGGTGCACATGATGCTGAACCTGGTGTTGTTCGCTGTGAGAGAAAATCTGCTTCCTAGTCCACCCACAGCACGGACACAAAGAACAAAAGGAACCCTATCTGCCTAAGCCACAACAGAAACTAACCAGAGTGGCTCAGCCTTGATCAAACAGGCGAACTAAGACACTACCCGGCAACAGGAGATAACTCAAGCCACTTCCAGACTGGGGATGTACTTCCTGAGACAACCTGACAATAGACTTCCTTGCCCTCAGGAAGCAAAACTGCTCCCGAAGCCCAATGGATAGCTTTGGTCCTTACTTGAACTGCATAAATGATGCTCAGACTGAAAGGCATCAAGCGAACTTGCTTCCGAACTCATCACAATAGAAACCCATTCATGCCAGGATGTGGAACGGTAACACCTACTGTCAGAGAGGATCAGAATCTCATAACTCAATCATGGACTAATTGTGGCTATCGGACGGCTGATTGTACTCGCATTGATTGCATTTTACACTTGATCGTATTGTAAGTAACACCATATTACTGTAGCCTATAAAATTGACGGTGTACACTAATCGGGGAAGAGAATCATTGATCGACATGTACAGACTGTCAGTTCTGTGCCAGCCTATTCAATTTCTCTTCCAGTGATATCGGTTGTACAAAGAAGCTTGTCAATTTCACCCGGTCAACGCTTGTTTGGTCTCTGTTTAAATTGATAATTTCTCTGACAGTTTCAGATAGTCTGGA
>NW_025191683.1:0-3566 GCF_004010195.1 Chiloscyllium plagiosum
TATGTTCTATGTTCTATGTTCTATGTTCTATGTTTCCCACTGACAGAGCGTCCAATCCTTTCATAATCTTATACGTCTCAATCAGATCCCCTCACAATCTCCGAAACTCAAGGGTATACAAGCCCAGTCGCTTCAGTCTTCCAGGGCCCTTTATACATGGTTAACACTGGTGTAGTGCAACAGCAAAGTTTTACTGATTTTTATGAGTTAACTGCCCTGTCAGAGCTAACAGTGAGCAGAGAAATGTACTGTTTATAACCTACATTCGTGGTAATTATTAATGTAATACTCTCTAATTTAACCAAACATTCCTGATGTACTCAGACTGTTACATGCAATGGTTTAGACGTTGAGGATTAAAAACATAGCTAATGGACTGTCTTGTTTTAGTTCATTAGATGCTCTTTCAAACGTTTTCCTAGGTGTTATGTATCACTGCGGACTCACATTTTGTTTCTCATGCACACAACTTGCCTTTACTGTGCATTTTAGTGTCGGAGCAATTTGCAAAAAAAGATGCAAGGAGAGACATTCTGCAATGTAATGAGGTGCTTCTAATCTCCGGGTCCAAACCTTTTAGTGACATACACTCACATTCTGAACATAATCACTTTAGACATGCTCCACATTAGGTTGCCGAAACTGAATTTAGAAACGCAGATTAGAAATGATATGTTATTTTGTAATGTGAGAGAGACTTTGAGTGACAGCAAAAATAAAATCATTCATTTTCTTGGCTAATAATATTATTGAAGTTCTTTTTAGCTTTATCTGCTTGTGATGGAATGTAGGAATAAAGGGAGTTAACTTCTAATTGAATATTCTAAATATAATCACTTTGGACACGCTCTGTATTCAGTTGCCTAAATTGAATTCTGAAATGTTTCATATGAATTACATGTTATTTTGTAGTGCGACAGAGACTTGCAGTATATAGGGAAGAAAGGCTCAACTGTTTTATTAGCTAGTAATATGTTTGAACTTTAATTTTAGTTTTATCTGCTTGTGAATGAATGTAGAAATAAAGGGAGCTAACTTCCAGTTGAATTTGTTTTTTTTAAACAAAATACATGCAACTATCATGTGAAACAGACCTGAAGCTACTCAAATTTACTTCCAAAGAAGCTATTCAGCAAAACCAATATTCCAAGATGTGTATGTGTCCATGTTTAAGCAGAACCTCATGTAAAGACATGACCCCATGTGCTCGGGCTGTGCAAGCTGATACCAGGATCCAGTCTGAGCCTCCAGCAGGACACCAACAGGTGGAAGCTGTAAGCCTGCCCCTTCAGATGGCCATATAAATCCTGGGCACGAGACCGTTATTCAACACTCCTGGGTCGGCTCTGTTTAGAAAGATCTTGACAGAACCGTTTCCCACAAGTTATCAGAATGATTGAGTCGACAATTTTTCTCAGTTTGTTACTGACTTTCTTATCATGTGAGTGTTTTTTTGTTCAAGTGTCTCTTTGTTTCTGTCTCAATGTTAGTCTACGGCAGGAATGTAAAAGACTCAGCCATCATTTCACCAACATTAATGCTCATGGTTTGTTTGTTTTCTTTTTAAAGGTGTCCAGTCGGAGGTTGTTTTGACCCAGCCAGAAGCAGAGACTGGCCGTCCCGCAGGCAGCCTGAAACTGACCTGTAAAACCAGCGGCTTCAATCTTGGCAGCTACAGCATGTACTAGGTCCGACAGGTTCCCGGACAGGGTCTGGAGTGGCTGCTGGACTACTATAGTTCATCGGACAATAGCTATGCACCAGCGATGAAGGATCGATTTACTGCGTCCAAAGACACTTCAAACAACATTTTCGCGTTGGACATGGGGAACCTGAAGATCGAAGACACCGCCAATTATTACTGTGCAAGATAGCACAGCGAGAGGAACCAGGGCTGGACCCATTCAACATATGTACTGCTAACACTTCCATCAATTAAATGCTCGGACAAAATGTTAGTTTTAATATATCTGACAGCTCAGGAAATCACTGCTCATTGTTATGTCAACTATGGCATTAATTCTAAACATGATCAGTACTAAATGGCTCTTTCAAATGAAAATTGAGACCTCGAGTAAAGAAGAGAGAATGAGTGTACTGGTCTACATCATTGTGATACTACAGTGGGTCACATTGTTGTGCACAGCGACAACCTCATACAAAAAACACTGACAAGTGTTTATCTCAAATTGGTGATTTCTACCATGGCAGGAGCGAGAAATAATGTGAGATGCAATTTAAACGCAATCCAGTAGTGCTAGTTTGTACAAATGTATATTTTTTTTTCTACCTTCTTCGTGTTGATTGTCAAGTTAAATACAGACCAAACCTGGAAAAGTATTCCAAGCTTTCAAAATACGATGAATCGTAAAAGCTGAAATAACACACTGAATCATTTTTAGAGGAGTCTGAATCACTGCTTTCTAGGAAGTGAAGAAATTCTCTGCATTTTACAGTTTACAGTCTGTCATAGTATTTGACACAACGTGTCTCACAGTGATATAACTGGGGTGACACTGCAATTATGACCAATACAAAAACCTATTCAGCCTACATTGTTTGAAACTAGTCAGTGATTACTTCTACAAACCGTCTTAACTTGCAGTGCAGTATTAGTTCTATGCGGTTTAATGCCAATATCACTATTTAATTTGTAAAAGTGTTGGGTAATTATTGATACACCAGTTGGGGATTTTGAGAATCAGCTCATGTGTTACTGTGTGAAGTATAAAACAGTATTAACATTAATCAAGAATGTTCAGAATTCACTAGCACAATTATGTGATGAAGATTTATCGTGACTTTATTTTGCCTGTGTTTCTGAAAATTTAAAATGATGGCAGATTTTTGATTTGTTTTATACAGAGCTAGTTATTGTGTGACCCAGTCCAGAGAATGTAACACTGTGACTACCTTGATTACTGGGGCCAAGGGACCATGGTGACAGTGACTTCAGGTAAGACCCTTGAACTTTCTTAGTGACTTTTTAAAAACTTTCTATTCATGTGACTAATTTCTGAATTAAATGAAACTCAGATTCTGTGCTGAGTTTGGTTTGGTTCGGATTGATTTTTGTTCAGACTGATTACAGACTTCAGTTAAGGCTCAGCAAATAGTTACAGTGGGGATGATGGAGTCAGTTACTCGGTGTATCTCTTTTTTTGATCAAATGGGCATTCTGTGTGGCTGGGTTACTTGAAACACCTAATGTCTCTTAATCAGTCAGCTATAAATAATTTTTAATGTCAGTGACACCCTGACTGTGAGTTTTATTATCAACAACAAACGCTAAGAAATCAAAGATGTTCGAGACATTACTAAACATGATTAAAATATGCTAAAATATCATTATTAATTTCTTGAATATATGTTCTTACCCTGATTATATTTTCGCATTTATTTTGTTAATTAGTTGATGACAAGCAGGTTAGAAACTGTCATAAAATTTTCTTGCGGTGCTATATTGCATTCTGTTGATGAGATTCTGCGTTTGTTTTACTTGATTCTGTTGAATTGAGTTGATTGGATTTTGGCTTTGTTTTTACTTGGTTTTGTTGAATTGTGTT
>NW_025191684.1:0-3566 GCF_004010195.1 Chiloscyllium plagiosum
CAATGTGTGCAGGAGGGTTTCGTGACGCAGCATTTAGACAGGCCAACAAGAATCAAAAACATTGGATTTGGTACTGCGTAATGAAGCAAGTCAACTGTTCGATTTGGAGATAATTGAGCACTTTGGTGATAGTGAACACAATTCGGTATGTTTGTTTAGTGATGGATAGGAATATATATATATATCGCAGAGCATGAGGTACCGCTGGGAGAAAGGCCACTATGATGCGATCAGGCAAGAGTTAGGATGCACCAGATGGAAAAGTAAACGCAGGGGTTTTGCACACCTGAAATATGGAGCTTGTTCAGGGAAGCGCTCATGCATGTACTTGATAAGTGTGTGTGCGTCATGCAGGGAATATGAGGTTGAGACAGGGAGCCATTTTTACTCAAAAAGTTGAATTTCTTGTCAAGATGGAGAAGGCGGTGCATGTAAACATGTAATATGAAAGCTGAGTTAGTGCACTTGAAAGTTAAAAGCTAGCAAGGAAGGGCCAAAACAGAGAGCTACTCAGAGCAAAGAGGGGACATTAAAAGTCTTTAGCTGGCAGGGTCATTTAAAACCCTGAAGCTTTCTCTTGTCATTTCAAGAATAAAATAATATCTAGGATATGATTAGGGCCTGTCAAGAACAGTAGGAGGACGTCGTCAACGGAGTCGAAGAGAATTTTGAGATGCAATCTGTTAGAATAAACGAAATTGATATTCATAAAGACGAGTTGTTCGCAATTCTTGAAAGCCTGAAAATAGATTGTCCCCTGGGCTTGATGGGATGCATCATAGGATTCTCTGGGAATCGTGGGAGGAGATTGCAGAACTTTTGACTACCAACTTTATTTCGTCAGTGTCTATGTGATTAGTGCGAGAAGACTCGAGTTCAGCAAATATTGTCCCCTTCTTCACGAAGAGGAGTAGGGAGAACGCTGGAAATTATCGAACAGTGAGCCGCATTTCCTTGAAGTTGAAGTTTTGGGAAAGGTTATGAGAGATATGATTTATGATCAACTAAGCAGGAAGAAGTTGATTCGCTGCAGTCAACACGATTTTGCGAATAGCAGGTTGTGCCTCACAAACTTTATTGAGCTCTTTGAAAAGGTCAACAAACAAGTGGATGAGAGTAAAGTGGTTAACATGGTGGATATGATTTTCACGAATGCATGGTCGGCTGTTGCATAAAATACAGAGACATGGGATTGAGGGTGATTTCGCGGTTTAGATCAGTAATTGGCTCGCTGAAAGAACACGGAGTGTGGTAGTTAATGGAAAATATTCATCCTGGAGTTCAGTTACTCATGCTATACCACAAGGTTCCTTTTTGGGTCCACTGCTGTTTGTCACCTTTATAAATGACCTGGGTTCGAGCATGGGATGATGGATGAGTAAATTCGCAGAACACACTAAGTCGATGGAGTTGTCAACAGTGCCGAAGTCTGCTGCAGGTTACAGACGGACTTGAATAATCTGTAGATCGGGGCTCAGAGGTGGCATATGGAGGTTATTGTGGAAAAGTGTGAGGTGATTTACTTTGGAATGAACAACAAGAATAAGAAGTTCTGGGCTAATTGTAATATGCTTGGAAGTTTAGGTGAGCAGAGCGGTCTCGGCGTCCATGTATATAAAACTCTGAAAGTTAACACACATGTTGATGGATTTGTTTGCAATGAGCACAGTGTGTTAGTTTTTATTGCGAGAGGGATTGCGTTTCAGGGCCAAACGATCCCCTTGCAGCTCCAGAAATTTGTCTGGTATGGCCAAACTTGTCGAGTTGCGTGCGGTTCTGGTCGCCACATTATAGAACGGATGTGAAAGCATTGGAAAGGTTGTAGACGAGATTTCCTCGGATGTTGCCTTCTGTGAAGGGAAGGTCTTACGAGGAAAGGCTGAGGGACTTGAGGCTGTTTTTGATTGAGATAAGAATTTTGAGAGGCAATTAAATGATCATTGGATACATTTACGGCTTATAATGCCAAAATGCTGGTCAGATGGACTTCACATTGGTATCACAGGTCTGTGCAACGTTAGTGCCAAAAGCTCTTTATTGCGGTGTAATATTCCGTGTTTGAACTGTTCTTCAGCTTGAAGTTGCAAACAAACACCTGGCGAGAATCCAATGCGCAATTTTGGCAGTGCATGTACTGCCATTTTGTAATGCAACTACAGCAAGCTAACTCATTACACCGCTGGATCTGCCGTCTAATGATGACAAACGTCTCCTGATCTTACCACTGGGACTGTCAACCCAGTTACTCATTTTTTTTCTGTGGACCTGAAATGAAACATAGTGCAGAGGAGGTTATACTGATAATGAATCACCGATTATGAAGCATCAACTTCACGAAAATGGCACAGAAAATGTGGTGAAAATCGATTTTATTGAATACTGCGTACGTTTTCCGTGGCTTCCTGCATTGATCACAGGAAATGTTATGTCGCCACTGTCCTGGGATTTTCCTTCTATTGGCGTCAATTCGTCAGAGGATTCGATTCACTGAAATTTCACCAACTTCCTTTGGCATGTTCATATGACACATCCACTCACACTGCACATAACATCAACAATGTTCAGCATACTACATCCAAGAGCATGTGGCATGGTTTTCATAAACAGTGAAGTTTGGATAATGTTATGCTAAGGCAAATTGAAATTCAGTTTAATTAGTAAAGTCGCAAGAATCCAGAGTAAGATTCAAAATGTCAGAAATTCACGTTCATTACCTTGGGCAGAATTCCAGCCCAGCAATGGGAAAATCTGCCCCTGAATCCCCAGCATCCATGCAATTGATTGCTCCATGTGTCTACTTGGAAGCATATTTGAGGGAACGTTCAGCCTGAAGGAGAACTTGTGAGAATCCTCCACTGTCTGATCTAAAGCTGAAACAAGAGCTGTCTATTCCAGCTGGGAGGGAAGCGAGGTGGAGATGAGACCAAAATATTACTTGGCGTTTAATTCATATTGTCCTCATTTAAAAACCTGGGCCAGAAATGGCACAGACACAAAGGAGCAGAAGGAGGCCATTCTTAACACCGATCCTGCCCCGCCACGTCATTCGATATCATCATGGCTGACACAACAATGTTAAGTCTTTTTCCAGCCCATCCACGACATCGTGTTGCCGAGTGGCTAACAGATATTTATCGATCTCTATCATAAATAGACATCGAAAATGTAAATCTGTGAGAGGAAAATGTTCCGTTTCGAGACAGTTGGGTTTATTCACGAATATTACTGGTTTTGCAGATGTGAAGCCGAGTCTGGTCTGACCACTTTGCAAAACATAAATTAAAACTCCACTCTGATGGGATTTGAGCCGACAACCGTTGAATAGCAGCTTGCAGAGAGATATAGAAGTCCAACACGCTTTCCATTGCGCCACAGAGCCGCGCAAGCACCGAGCTTTAAACACACAGGTTTGCCTTTGACGCATTGGGTTCAGGACACCCATCTCGCACCTGTCTGTCCTCGTCACACTTTCCGGTACCTGGTCCTTATCCACTTGTGCTCTGGCTCATCAAGTGTTCGGTTACAGACTGCTAAAACGTTCCCATGATACTTAGCTTTACCACATG
>NW_025191685.1:0-1432 GCF_004010195.1 Chiloscyllium plagiosum
GTGTATGGGCCCTGAACATAATTAACGTATGCCATTTCTGCTCTTCTTAGCACACGCTCAAGGACAAGGGCTGCGAAACATTAGAATTCTTATTTTCTGATCCCCTTGCCGTGGACATAACTGTCTTTATGTTTTCCTTAGCTTTTTCTGCTGAATTCGATTGCTCGCCAGGCCAGGTTGAATGTTTAAAATGTTCAGCAAAGACAAGCTGTCTCTTCGATTGCAGAATTCTGCAAAGTGTTTGCAACTTCCGGAAAAGTTTAAAATTTAGCAGAGCATTCTCTTTCAGATTTCACAGTAAATGTTAATTTTGTTAATTTTCCATTACATTTGCCCTCTTTTTTGTCATTTTGTGACAAGAAGGACAACGAAAACACAGACAGAATTACAAAAGAAATCTACAAAGCAAGATTTAAAAAAAAAATACAGAGCGAGATAGCAATGCATCGGCAATCTTAACAGCTGTCCGTGTTGTAAGGAGCACTTGAAACAGTCCCAGTCACCTGTTCGTCTTCTAGCTTTTCATAGAACATAGAATATAGAAAAATGTTCTTTGGCCCTCGATGTTGCGCCGATCCAAGCCCACCTAACCTACACTAGCCCACTATCCTCCATATGCCTATCCAATGCCCGTTTAAATGCCCATAAAGAGTCCACCACTTCTACTGGCAGGGCATTCCGTGAACTCACGACTCGCTGAGTAAAGAACCTCCTCCTGAGGTTTTTCACTACTATCCAGTCTCCAGATCGTGCAGCTTCCCCTCTGCTGATTGGGGTAGTCTTGCTTTCACTTGATTCTGGATCAGTGATGCTGGAAGAGCACAGCAATTCAGGCATCATCCGAGGACAGGCAAAATAGACGTTTCGGGCAAAAGCCCTTCATCAGGAATAAAGGCAGAGAGCCTGAAGCGTGGAGAGATAAGCTAGAGGACGGTGGGGGTGGGGATAGAGTAGCATAGAGTACAATAGGTCAGTGGGGAAGGAGATGAAGGTGATAGGTCAGGGAGGAGAGGGTGGAGTGGATAGGTGGAAAAGGAGCTGGGCAGGTCGGACAAGTCCGGACAAGTCAGGGGATCATGTTGCTGGAGGTTAGAAACTAGGATGAGGTGGGGGAAGGGGAAATGAGGAAACTGTTGAAATCCACATTGATGCCCTGGGGTTGAAGTGTTCCGAGGCGGAAGATGAGGCGTTCTTCCTCCAGGCGTCTGGTGGTGAGGGAGCGGCGGTGGAGGAGGCCCAGCACCTCCATATCCCGGGCAGAGTGGGAGGGGGAGTTGAAATGTTGAGCCACAGTGCGGTTTGGTTGATTGGTGCGGGTTGCTCGGAGATGTTCCCTAAAGCACTCTGCTAGGAGGCGCCCAGTCTCCCCAATGTAGAGGAGACCGCATCCGGAGCAACGGATACAATAGATGATATTAGTGGATGTGCAAGT
>NW_025191685.1:1699-3566 GCF_004010195.1 Chiloscyllium plagiosum
ACCCTCCTCTAGCTTATCTCTCCACGCTTCAGGCTCTCTGCCTTTATTCCTGATGAAGGGCTTTTGCCCAAAACGTCTATTTTGCCTGTCCTCGGATGCTGCCTGAATTGTTGTGCTCTTCCAGCACCACTGATCCAGAATCTGGTTTCCAGCATCTGCAGTCATTGTTTTTACCTTGCGTTCACTTGATTCGATGTTTGATACAAAAGTGTAGAGGGTTTTATACAGTAACACAACATCTCATCCTCACAGTGGTCTGTTATCTGTCTTACCTTAGGTCTTGGGCCCATTCCTGTATTTCATGGCCTACCAAACAAAATCTCAAACCGGCTAAGATTAGCTCTTCCTCTCCTCCTAGATCTCATATACGTTAGCAAATTGGAAGTGCCTTTGTCCATGTCAACCCTAGTTCCTCAAACCATTTCGTGCATTTATACGTTTTAGGGCAGCATTTTCTCTTTCCACTGCCCCACCGCTCGCTGAGTGGTAGGCACAGTGTTGTCTCATGTTTATTCCCAAATAATCACTGATCTGCTGCAAGGCATTATTGACGAATGGCGTCCCATTGTCAATACAAAGGTTTTCAGAGATGCCCCATGTTGGAATTATTTCAGTTAGAAAAGCCTAGGCACTGGCATCCGGTTTGGACGTGGGGCACGCTTCCAACCATTTAGAAAACATATCAACTATAATTAGACAATATATGTTCCCTCCGCTGGGAGTTAGTTCAAAGAAATCCATCTGTAAATGTTCAAAGTGTCTTTGGGATTAGGGTTGTGCTGCCTGTTTCATCTGCGATCCCCTCCCCATATTATTAATGGCACAGATAACACATCGTTCACAATATTTCTGGTATTAATGAGTAAATCCCTTAGTGTATCAGTGTGCCGAAATACTGTTGTACATCCCCCCTTTTGACACATGGTCCTTACTGTGTTTCAGTTTGGCATAGAATGGAAATAATGATTGTGGTAGACAGGCTTTACCATTTGGGCCACAACACACCCCTTCATTCATGCTGCACACTGCCCTTGTCCACTCATGCTTCTCCTCCAGCGTTGCCTGTGACTGTAATTCCCGTACGTCTGCTGTTGGGATGCAAATATTTGTCATACACATGTCAAACTGATCACTTCGCGGCTGCTGGGCTGCCGACCTTGCTGCTGTGTCTGCCTTCGCATTGCCTGAAGAAATAGAATCGTTATTTTTTGTGTGGGCTTCACATTTACATACAGAAATTAATTTGGGCAATACGACCACTTCCAGGAGGTCAGAAATCAGACCACGGTGTGTGATGGGCTTTCCGGTGGAGGTCAAGAAGCCCCTGTGTTTCCACAGATTTCCAAAGTCATGTACAATCCGGAATGCATATCTGCTGTCGGTGTAAATATTCACTGGCCTTCCCTCAGCCAATGTATATGCCTCAGTCAAGGCAAATGAGGAGAAAGGAATGATTCCACTTTGACTACCTTGTGGGTAGTCATTACAGCATTTGCAACACGTTTCTGGCCTGTATCCTTGTTCCTGAATGTTGACCCGTCCACAAAAACCTACATATCCGGATTCTGCAGTGGATAATCCTGCAAGTCTTGTCTAGGGCTGCAAATTTCATTAGTTGCAGCAACACAATCATGTGGGACTCCTTCTCTCCTTCTTTGGGGAGAAGGCTAGCAGGGTTAAGGACGTTACATCACTATATTGTAATGTCAGGCGTCTCCAATAATAGTGTTATATCTGCGCTAACATGTGTGCTGTGTTTTACTCGGAAAGCAGTAAGGATACTGCATGTAGGACCAGTAGGGTTAATTCACCATAGCTGTCTATATCCATGGAAGCTGCAACAGCCTTTTCAGCTGCAGCCATGGTT
>NW_025191686.1:0-3566 GCF_004010195.1 Chiloscyllium plagiosum
TTCCACACTGTAATCTAATCTAATCTAAACTCTTAATATACCATGATAAGATGTGTCAACCTGGATAGTAGTTCTACTACATTTTGAACAGTAAAGAGCAATTTCCAAATGATAGTTAAACCTTATAATATCAATTATATCGTTCATTTATAACTTTGCAGTCCTGCCATCAGGTCAAAAACACTAGACAGTTTTGAATGTTCTGATTTGTTCTCCTGTTTCCAAAGAACAACCTCTCATTGTTTTGAACACTATTGATCCAAGGATCTTAGTTGTTTTGCTCAAATGACAAAATCTCTTTCGATAAATGCTGTCAAGATATTTTACTCTCATGTCAGTATCAATTTCATGCAAGTTCTGACCTAGAGCTGAAAGATTTGAGTCAAAACAATTTTTTTCATTCTCATGCTGTTATTTTGTTGACAGTCCACAGAAGCTACAGAAACAAAATTTGGAATGGTACTCTTCACCAGATTACATTGTTATTGCTTAGTGCTGAAACTGGAAATGTGAATGAAATAACATTCAGCCTCGAGCTTGGTGACCAGTGGTGTTCCGCATGGATCTGTTCTGGGACCGCTGCCCTTTGTGATTTATGTAAATGACTTGGATGAGGAAGTGGAAGAGTGAGTTAGTCAGTTTGTCAATGATATGAAGGTTGGTGGAGTTGTAGATAGTGTGGACGGCTGCGGTAAGTTGCAACAAAACATTGACAGGATATAGAGCTGGGCTGAGAAGTAGCAGATGAAGTTGAACCCGGAAAAGTATGAAATGATTCATTTTGGAAGGTCAAATTTGAATACTTGGCAGTGTGGAAGAACAGAGAGATCTGGGGGGTCCGTGTCGATAGATCCCTCAAAGTTGCCACCAAGTTAATAGGGTTGTTAAGAAAGCGTATGGCATGTTGGCTTTCAATAACAGGGGGATTGAGTTTAAGAGGTGCAAGGTTATGTTGCAACTCCATAGAGTCCTGGTTAGGCCATTTTTGGGATATTGTGTTCAGTTTTGGTCACTTCATTATAGGAAGGATGTAGAAGCTTTCGAAAGGGTGCAGAGGAGATTTACCAGGTTGCGGCCTGGACTGGAGGGCATGTCTTATGAAGAAAGGTTGAGGGAGTTAGGGCTTTTCTCACTGGAGTGAAGAAGGATAAGAGGTGACTTGATAGAGGTTTACAAGATGATGAGAGACATAGACAGAGCGGATAGTCAGAGCCTTTTTCTGAGGGTGGAAATGTGTATCACAAGGGGGCACAATTTTAAGGTAATTGGATGGAAGGTTTAGGGGAGATGTCAGAGATAGGTTCTTTACACAGAGTGGTGGATGCTTGGAATGCACTACCAGCAGTGGTAGTAGAGTCAAATACATTAGGGACATTAAGCAACTCTTGGATAGGCACATGGATGATAGTAAAATGAAGAGTATGTAAGTTAGTTTGATCTTAGAATAGGATAAAAGGTCAGTACAATATTGAGGGCTGAAGGCACTGTATTGTGCTCTATTGCTCTAAGTTCTATATTCTATGTTCTAACATTTCTAAGTAAATTTTGATCTTAATCGTTCATAGAATCCCAACAATGTGAAAACAGGCCATTCAACCCAACAAATCCACAGGGATTCCCAGAAGAACATCCCATCCAGATTTACCATCACCCGATCCCTGTATAACCTTGCATTTCCCATCAATGATCCACCTAAACTACACATTCCTGGACACTAGCCAATCCACCTAACCCACTCATCTTTGGACTGTGGAAGGAAACCAGAGCACCCAGAGGGAATGGATGTGCACTCACCCACAGGGAGAATGTGCAAAGTCCACACAGTCACACCTGGGCAGAATCAGATCCATGGCACTGTGAGGTAGCAATGTTAACTACTGAGCCACCATGCCTCCTGGTTAATTCCTATTAATTCATTTTCTGTTCTGCTGTTACTTCACTACAAATCATGTAGTCTCTGCAGTCAGTGTTTGGGGGGGGGGGTTTCCGTAGACTATTCATAATTTTTTGTAATTGTACTGTTTGGTATTTTCATTTTAATTTTGTTCTTCCACGTTTTTTTCTTGCTGTGCCATTTCATGATAAGAGTTTTTTAAAGATAAGTCTGATCTTTTGCAAATAGAATACATAGTGTGCAGTATTTCTGACAGCTTGTCCTGTTGAAAAATATATTTTTCTGAGTAACAAAACCTTCTGCATGCTAAATTTTCAAAAATATTTTACATGTTAAGTGCAGAAAAGTGATTTGCACCTGAGAATAATGATAATCTTTTTAATGCTCAATAAGAATAAAGCAACTTGTATTTATACATTGGCTTCCTAGAAATTAATATTTTTCAACAACACTTGTGTTGAATTTGATTGCAGAATGGGAAGTGAGCATGGAGAGTGTATTCTCCACCCACCAATTGTTGTTGAGCAACTTGGAAGTCTAAGCCTCACTAGCATGGATCTTGCAAATTGTGGGTACTGATATGGTTGTGGACAGGAACTTGGCCACGTCTTTTGTGAATTAAGCTCAGTGCTGATGACTGACTGGTTGCTGGGAAGTTCATGGAGATAAAGAGACCCATAGAGGGGCTGCTGGAGATGTGTATTCTTTGGTAGGGGCAGGAGAAACATTCCTCACACTTGCAATGATACTTCAATGTATATCATTGGATTCCTGTTTGGATATTAAGAGTGGCCTCTCATTTAAAACAGTAGATCTAAATGTTGATACCTTCCAATGCTAAACCAATACAACCTATCAATGCTACAAAGCAGAATTAAAGAAATTTGCAGTACAGAAGGAAGTCAAGCAGAGTTAATGTTTTGGATTCAGTAACGCTACTTCAGAACAGATTGTAGCTAGGAAACGGTTTGTATTTATGCTAAAGGTAGGGTGAGGGGGGAGACGGGTAAGGGAGTGTGGGGAGGAATAAATGATAGACTGAGATGAGAGAGAACAATGGCTGTACAGACAAAGGAATGGGTAAAGGTCAGCTTGAGGGAATCAAGAACAACTAATTTGGACCATTCGTAGCTGACAATGGGATGGTTGTCGTAGCAGCCCATGTGATGACAAGGCCTAGTGTGTGGAGATTGGCATAAGGGCCTAACATTATTGAACTTGCTATTGAATCCTGAAGGCTGCAGGGTCCCCAAGTGGGAAATGAGATGCTGATCTTCCAGTTTGTGCTGAACCTCGCTGGAGTATTGCAGCAAGCCTGAGACAGATATGTTGATCAGAGAACACAGTGGTGCACTGAAGTGGCAGGCAACAGAAAGCTCAGAGTTATTGATGAGAGCATCACATAGCTATTCAGCAAAACAGTTGTCTTATCTGCATTTCATCATCCTAAGGAGAGCACATTGTGAGCAGTGAATACAGTGGACTAGTTTGAGTGCAGAGTCAAGATTAGAGTGGTGCTGGAAAAGCATAGCAGGTCAGGCAGCATCCAGGGAGCAGAAAAACTGACATTTTGGGCAAAAGCCCTTACTGATGAAGGGCTTTTGCCCGAAACGTCAATTTTCCTGCTTCTCGGATGCAACCTGACCTGTTGTGCTTTTCTAACACTACTCTA
>NW_025191687.1:0-799 GCF_004010195.1 Chiloscyllium plagiosum
AACAGGCTCGACAAGTAATAGCCTGACATTTTCAGAAATGTATGATTCGGTGAGTATGACTATGTCCGAGACTCCCCATTACCTTCACCAGATATCTCCTGTCTCATCAGCAGGACGGACACAGCAGAAGTGGCGGCACAGTGGGATACAGTTGGAAGGGAATTGCTCTTGGAGTCCTCAACAGTGACTCCGTATCCCATGAAGTCTCATGGCATTAGTTTGCACATGGGAAAGGAAACCTCCTGCTGATTACCATGTACCAGCCTCTCTCAACTGATGACTCAGTACTCCTCCATGCTGACCAATACTTGGAGAAAGCACTGAGGGTAGCACGTACGCAGGATGTGGGGGATTTCAATGTTCACCACCAACAGTGTCTCAGCTACAGCATTACTGATCGAGCTGACCGGGTCCTAAAGGACATAACTGGCGGCAGGTGGTGAAGGAACCAAGAAGAGGAAAATACATACTTGACCACAGCCTTACTAATCTGCAAGTTGCAGAAGTATCTGTCCATGACAGTGTCGGTAAGAGTGACCACCACATAGTCATTGTGGAGACAAAGTCACACCTGCACATTGAGAATAACCTCCACCAATTTGGCAGGTCCTATCACGGTGCTTATTCGGGCAGACTTCGAACAGATCTAGCAGGTCAAATCTGGGTGTCCATAAGGTGTTGTGGGTCATCAATAGCAGTGGAATTGTACTCCCGCATAACCTCATGGCCTGGCATATCCCCCTCGCAACAATTACCATCAATCCAGAGGATCAACATTGGTTCAATGGAGTGTGCAGGA
>NW_025191687.1:812-3566 GCF_004010195.1 Chiloscyllium plagiosum
AAGAGATTCCACAAATAACCCCTTCCTCCATGATGGAAGAGCCCGGCACTTCAGTGTATAAGATAAAGCTGATGCATTTTCAACAATCTTCAGTCAGAAATGCTGAGTGGGTGATCCTCCAGTTGTCCACAGCGATTCAGTTACCAGTCATCAGCCAATTTGATTCAGTCCACGCGATATCCAGAAATGATTGGAGATACTGGATCCTCCATAGGGTCCATAATCTGACAATATTCTGGCAATAGTACTGAATACTTGTACTCCATAAGTTGCCACTCCCCTAGCCAAACTGTTTCAATGCAGTTACAACAATGGCTTTCCCCGATTATGTAGAAAATTACCAAAGTATCTCCTGTATATAAAAAGCAAAACAAATCCAATCTAGCCAAATACCACTTCATCAGTCTACTCTCGATCATCAGTAAAGTAGTGGAAGGTCTTAGTGTTTTTAAGCAGCACCTGCTCAGCAATAACCTGCTCAATGACGACCAGTTTGGGCTCCAGCAGGGCCACTCAGCTCCTGACCTCATTACCGTGGTTCAAACATGGACAAAAGAGCTTAATTACAGAGGTGGGGTGGGAGTGACAACCCTTTAAGTCAAGGCTGCCTTCTACCAAGTGTAATATCAAGGGGCGTTAAGAAAACTGGAATCAATGGGTATCAGAAGCAAACTCCCCGCTGGTTAGAATCGTATCTGACACGTAGGAAGATGGTCATGCTTGATAAAGGTCAGTCAACTCAGCCCCAAGTCTGTAGGAGTCCCTCGAGCAGTGGCCGAAAACTTCTTCAGGGCTGCTTCATCAATGACTTTCCCTCCATTTTAAGGTCAGACGTGAGGATGTTCGCCAATGATTGTACAATGTTCTGCAACATTTGTGGCTCGTCCATGTTCAATTACGACAAGATCTGGACAGTATCCAGGCTGACAAACGGCAAGTAATATTCAAGCCACACAAATGCTAGACCATGACCATCACCAATAAAATACAATCTAACCTGCCCCTTGGCATTCAATGGTGTTACTATCACTGAACCCCCAGAATCAAAGTCCTGGTGGGTAATCATTTCTCAGAAACTCACTGGTCTCACCACTTAAACACAATAACTACAAGAGCAAGTCAGGAGCTAGGAATACTGTGGCGAGTAACTCACATCCTAATTGCCAAACGTCTGTCCTTCATCTACAATGCATAAGTCAGAAGTGTAATAGAAGACTCCCAATTTGCCTTGATGAGTGCAGCCCCAACAACACTCAAGAAGCTTTATATAATCCAGGACAAAGCAACCAGTTTGATTGTCCCTATATCCACAATGCTCCACCATCGACGCTCAGCAGCAGCAGTGTTTTACTATCTACATGCTGTAGTGAAATGATTCACCAAAGATCCTCAGAGACCATCTTCCCAACACACGATCATGTCCATCTAGAAGGACAAGGGCTGCAGATGTATGGAAGTACTATCATCTTTAGGTTCCCCTCCAAGCCATTCAGCATCCTATCTTGGAAATATATCACCGCTCCTTCACTGTCACTGGGTCAGAATCCTAAGATTCCCTTCCTCATGGCATTGGAGGTCAACCACAGCAGGTGGACTGCAGCGTTCAACAAGGCAGCTCACCACACCTTCTCAAGGGCAACTAGGATCAGGTAATAAATGCTGGCCCAGCCAGTGATACCCAGATTCACGAAATAAATAAATAGAAATTAACAGAGGAAGGTTGCTGAGGTGTCGCAGGGATCGGTGCTTGGGGCCCAGCTGTCCACAATGCCCTTTTAACATTTGGTTGCTGGAATCAGATACAATATATCCCAGCCTGCTGACAGCACTAACGGATGTGGGATTGTGAGTGGGTGAGGAGGATGTAAAAAAGCACCGAGAAGACTAAGACAAGTGGAGTGAATGGGTTAATACGTGACAGATGGAGAACAATGGGGATAGAGGTGACGGTGTGCCCTTTGGTGGAAACGATAAACTGGCAGCCTACCATTTGAAATGGATTGGTTAAAACATGTTGATTTACTAAGGGACGTATGCTCCTTTTTGTCGTTTCCTTCTGCAAAAACCTCTGAGGCCCCTGCCGCGCAGTGAGTCCTGCAACCAGAAGTCAATACTGGGCATGGCATTGGCACGCTGACCAGTGTATATACAACCAGCAAGTGGGGAGCTGTAACATTGAAAAGGATCTGGATGTCCTTGTACACCAGTCACTGAAAGCAATATTGCAGGAAAGAAAGCAGTAAAGAAGATTAATGGTGTGCTGACCTTCATTTCAGGGGGATGTGAGTCCAGGAGAAAGGGTGTCTTACTGTAGCTGTACAGGGACTTGGGGAGACAACATCACAAACGTTGTGCAGTATTGTGGACAGTTCTCATCTCCATATCTAATAAAGGACAAACCTGACATTGACAGAAAGCAGTGAAGAATGACCAGACTGATATCTGGGATGGCGAGCTTGTTGTGGGAGCAGACTTTGTGGTGACTGAGCCAGTATTCCATGGGGTTTAGGAAAATGAGTGGAGAAATCAGTGAAATATACAAAAGTCTGACAGGGTGAGACAGATTGGAAGCAGGGATGGTAATTCCCCTGGCTGGTACAGGCAGGTCACTCTGCATTGAGATGAGAATAAATGCCTGTACTCACTGACTGGGGAACCTGGGGAATTCGCTCGCACCTGTAAACCGAGACACTGATTATAAATAAGGATTTAGAGACAGTGAAGGGATGGTGGGAGAGCAGGAGTACGGTGTGG
>NW_025191688.1:0-3567 GCF_004010195.1 Chiloscyllium plagiosum
AAGCCGAACAGAGACACACACGAGAATTCCTCGAAGCATGGCATTCCAACCAGAACTCTATCAACATTTACCACCCGCTGAGAAAAAGAACCGGAAATGACATCACCATGGGAAATGCATCACCAACCCAAGGAAACTGAAACACATACATAGAAAGCGGGCCATGCCACAAGTGCTTCACCCGGAGGCTCACTGATGATGTTACCTAGTATGGTGATAAAACGTCTGAAAACAAACCTTCCAGCTCAGTGAGCAAACCGACATCTACAAACGCCAACCAAGTTTGAATTTAGTATATTGACAATCTTAAAAGTCAATGACACAATCTAATGCTTTGGGGGGTATAGGACTAAGGAAAATTGAACAGTTGAGAGGAGAACTGCCAAGCCACCAGTATGTAAAGACAGCCCATAAAATAGCTCTCTTAAAGGTACCTTTATCAATCAGTAACCTGTGAAGTAGGATCGCCAAGAAGAAGAAAAGAAGACCTGAATACAGAGAAGAACCGAAAGCTGACTGGTTTTGAGATAAGACGTTTAGTTTTGTAAATCTTAATTGAGGATGTAATTGAACTAGTATTGTAGAAGGGGAAGGTTTAAGATAGGTGAGAGGAAGGAGTTAATTATTCTCTGTTGTACTTTAAGAAATAAAGTTGTTAATTTTTACTTTAAATAATTATTGGCCTCTTGAATTTTTACAGATTATTGCACGGGTATCAATCTTTTCTGTGTTGTTGGTGTCAATTAAGCAAGGGGGTTTACCCCATACCATAACAAAACAGGTAAAGCATTGGAAGAATATTGGGAAAGTAGGACCAATCTGAAAAGGGAATTAAGAGGGCTAAAAGGTCATGAAATATTTTTAGCAAACAGGGTTTAGGAAAATCCCAAAGTCTTTTATTTGTATATAAGGTACAAGAGGATAAATAGAGAAAGAGTTGGCCTACTCAAGGACAAAGGAGGAAAGTTATACATGGAGTCAGAGAAAATTGGTAGGATTCTTAATAGGTACTTTACGTCTGTATTCACTGAGGAGAGGGACATGATAAATGTTGACGTTAGGGATGGATATTTGATTACTCTAAGGCATAAGGAGGGGAAAAGTGTTGGGTATTCTAAAAGGCATTAAGGTGGACAAGTCCCCAAATCCAGATGGGATCTGTCCCAGGTTACTGAGGGGAGCGAAGAGGAAATAGCTAAGGCTTTAACAAATATCTTTGCAACATCCTTGAATACAGATGAGGTCCCAGAGAACTGGAGAATTGCTAATATTGTCCCCTTGTTTAAGAAGAGTAGCAAGGACAATCCAGGTTTTGTACACATCTTACCAACTTAATAGAATTCTCTGAGGAAGTGACAAAGTTGATTGATGAAGGAATTGCTATAGATGTCATATACATGGACTTCAGTAAGGCATTTGATAGGTTTCTTTGTGCAGGCTGACGGAGAAACTGATGTCGCATGGGGTCCAGGGTAAACTAGCTAGATAGGCAGAGAACTGGCTGGCAATAGGAGACAGAGAGTAGTAGTGGAAAGGAGTTTCTCAATAATGGAGAACTGTGACCACTGGTGTTCCACAGATCCGCTGGGATCACTGTTGTTTCTGATATATATAAATGATCCGGAGGAAGGTGTAGGCGGTCTGATTAGCAAGTTTGCAGATGAGTCAAAGCTTGATGGAGTAGCAGATAGTGATGGGGACCATCAGAGAATGCAGCAGAATAGAGATAGATTGGAGAGTTGGGCAGATAAATGGCAGATGGAGTTTCAGTCCGGGCAAATGCAAGGTGATGCATTTTGGAAGATCCAATTCAAGTCTGAACAATACGGTGAATGGAAAAGCCCTGGGGAAAATTGATGTACAGACAGATCTGAGTGTTCAGGTCCATTGTACCCTGAAGGTGGCAATGCGGGTCGTTAAGAGTGGTCAAGAAGGCATACGTCATGCTTTCCTTCATTGGACAGGGTATTGAGTACAAGAGTTATGTAAGACTTTGGTTTGGCCACATTTGGAATACGGCGTACAGTTCTGGTCGTCACATTACAAAAAGGATTTGGATGCTTTGGAGAGGGTGCAGAGGAGGTTCACCAGGATGTTGCCTGGTATAATGGGCGCTAGCTATGAAGAGAGGTTGAGTAGATTTGGATTATTTTCATTAGAAAGACTAAGGTTGAGGGGGGACCTAATTGAGGTCTACAAAATCATGAGAGATAAAGATAGGATGAATAGCAAGACACTTTCCCCCAGAGTGGGGTTTCAATTACTAGAGGTCACGAGTTCAAGCTGAGAGGGGAAAGGTTTAAGGGGGATATGTGTGGATAGTTCTTCATACAGAAGAAAATGGTGGATGGCTGAAACACATTGCCAGTGGAGGTAGTAGAGGTGGGCACAATAGCATCATTTAAGATGTATCAAGACAGATACGTGAATGGGATCACAGGGATACAGGTCCTTGGAAAATAGATGACAGGTTTACATAGAGGATCTGAATTGGGACAGGCTTAGAGGGCATAAGGGCCTGTTCCTATGCTATAATTTTCGATGTTCTTTGCTGCTTGATGGCACTGATGATGACCAGTTCCATGTCTTTGTGGATGCTCGAGAGTTGACTGATAGAATGGTAATTGGTTGCATTAGATTTGTTTGTTTTTCATGAACAAGATATACCTGGGCAATTTTCTACATTGTTGGTTAGATGCGAATGTCCTAAGACCATAAGACATAGGAATAGCCCATCAAGTCTGCCATTCAACGAGATCATAGCTGAGCTGTTAATCATAACTTCATTTTCCTACCTTTTCTCCATAACCCTTGATTCTCCAATTAAACACCTGTCTATCCTTAAATACAGTTAACATTCCAGTCTCAACAGCCATCTAAGGTAAAGAATTTTAGAAATTCATGACCTTCTGAGAGAAGAGATTCCTCATCTCTGACCTAAATTAGTGACTTCTCATACTGATCGTATACTAGATTCTTCCACAAGGGAAAACAACCTCTCTGCATCTATCTTGTCAAGTCCCCTATGATTCTTGTATGTTTCAATACGGTTACCTCTCATTCTTCTAAAATCCAATGAGTGCTGGCCTAATCGATTCACCTTCTCCTCATAATAAAATCTCTCCATATCTGAAAGTAATCTAGTGAAATGTCTCTGGACTGCTTCCAGTATATTTCTTTAGTCGTGGGGACAAAAACTCAAGAGGTCGAGCAGCATCTCAGAGTCATAGAGATGTACAGCACAGAAACAGACCCCTCACTGCAACTCGTCTATGCTGACCAGATATCTTAAATTATCTAGTCCCATTTGCCAGCACTTGGCCTGTATTCCTCTAAACGTTCCCTGTTCGTTTACCAATCCAGATGCATTTTAAATATTGTAATTGTCCCAGCCTTCACCACTTCCTCTAGCAGCTCCATCCATAAAAAAACACCAACCTCTGCGTGAAAATATTGCCCCAGGTCCCTTTTAAATCATTCCCCTCTCACCTAAACCTCAGGTAAGAGGGGAAAGATATAAAAGGGACCAGCATTTGGATGGGTATTTGAATAGGAAGGGTTTAGAGG
>NW_025191689.1:0-2592 GCF_004010195.1 Chiloscyllium plagiosum
CTGCCTCCTCTACTTCCAGCCTGTTCTTCTTTCTGGGTGCCACCAGACTCTGTTTCCCTGCTGTCTGAGTGGACGTTACTGGTCTTTGGGGGTCCACGGCTCGCATTGCCACCTCCAGCCATCTGTGCGTAAGTGGGGACCCCTCGTTTTGGGCAGGTCTTGTACATGTGGCCCGCCTCTCCGCACAGGTTGCAGCTCTTTTCTTCCTGACAGTCCTTAGTCAGGTGACCCTCCTGTTTGCAGTTCCTGCAGATGGTCACTTTGCAATCCGCCAACACATGTCCCGACTTCCCGCAGGCTCGGCACACTTTCGGCTGCCCTGCATATGTGAGGTAGCCTCTGCTCCCTCCAGTTGCGAAGCTCGAGGGTGGGTGGAGAATGTTCCCATTGTCATCGACCCTCAGAGTTACCCTGACCTGCCGCTTACTGGTCCAGATCCCAAAGGGGTCGATCACATCGGTGGCTTCTCCCTCAACTTGGATGTACCTTCCCAGGAAGGTCAGGACATCAGTCGCTGGAACATAGGGGTTCGGTTCTCACAGGACCGCTGCTCCCAGTTACCTCTCCTTTTCCCTGGAGCAGGTGGTGAAGAATCAGTGGACAGAGCTGAATATAATCTATGGAATAAATTGTTGAAAGAGGCATTTTGAGCAATACTGGAATAGGCAGGCAGTAAATAGAGGGAAATGGAGCAAATGCGGGGGGGATATTTGGTTATTTGAAGGGCTTGTTCCTTTTTTTTTAGATTAGATTAGATTAGATTACATTACAGTGTAGAAACAGGCCCTTCGGCCCAACAAGTCCACACTGACCCGCCGAAGCGAAAACCACCCACCCCTTACCTAACACTACAGGCAATTTAGCATGGCCAATTCACCTAACCTGCACATCTTTGGACTGTGGGAGAAAACCAGAGAACCCGGAGAAAACCCAGTGGGAGAACGTGCAAACTCCACACAGTCAGTCGCCTGAGGCGGGAATTGAACTCAGGTCTCTGGCACTGCGAGGCAGCAGTGCTAACCACTGTGCCACCGTGTCGCCCACAAGATGAAGATTATTGCAAGATGAAGTAAGACGTGCGGCATATCTGACAATTTGAATTGAATATAGAAAGCCGTACGAAGCACAAGTTACTGGTATCTATTGAAAGATCTGTTTTTATGTTTGTATTTCAGGGGAGAGCGCGAACGCAGTCCCCCACTACCACAAATTTTGCAGTCGAGTATCCCGCATTTGGGGACATCGCAGGCGTCAGCACACCCGAAGTGCAATGGGATAGCCTCGTCCTGGGAGAACCACCTTGGTGATCATGGTATCTCCCCTGCCAGGTAAGTATGCTCAATACTCTCACTCGCTCAAACCCAATAACAGCCCATACCTCTTACACTCATACTAACTGCGTTTCCGAAAATCGGAAATACATCTCTCTAAGGTTCCCTGTCTGTCCAACAGCGCAATTTCTCACCGGGATCACAGAACATCCGGAAAGACTCATGTTTCACTGAATACGACACTCACTGGGCGACGTGAGAAGTTGCGCTAATTTGCATTTCGCCCTTAAAGGGAAATGCTCCGCCCTTCCTTGCCCTGACCCCTTCACACTGTCTCCTTTTTCACCAAAACAAAGCCCCAGAAATTTCTCATACACTTGAAGCACTCTGTCATCAAACACTATTTACAGTGAGATGAACGCGAATAAAAGCAATTTTTAAGCTTTGCTGGTGAAACTTGAAAGATATTTTGAAATCGCTTCTTCCTAATCCCTACAAATTGAATAAATCTTCTTTTGTGAAACTGCAGCTTTGCAATCTTCCCCCCTCTGTGTTCCACCGTGCAAATCAATCACTTCAGGAGACCTCACGGTTAAGATTAAAGGTGCCAGGAACAAGGAAATATTTCTCAACGCCGTTTGGATGTGACATTAAACTGACAGCACCACCTTTTCTGGATGCACATTCCACGTTTTCAACACCCTCTGTTGTTTCGAAAAACAGTCGCCTGTGATTCAAATGTAAATATTATTTTCATATGTCTTTGATTTACTTGCTTATTTATACTAATAATGACACGTGGTTATTATGGTTGAAGTACAAGATTAGATGCCCTACAGTGTGGAAACAGGCCCTTCAGCCCAACAAGTCCACACAGACCCTTGGAAGAGTAATCCACCCAGAACCATTTCCCCTCTGATGCACCCAACACTACAGGCAATTTTAGCACGGCCAATTCACTTAACCTGCACACCTTTGGACTGTGGGAGGAAACCCACACAGACATGGGGAGAATGTGAAAGCTACACACAGTCGCCCGAGGCTGGAATCAAACCTGTGTCCCTGGCGTTGTGAGGCAGCGGTGCTAACCACTGAGCCGCCGTGCTACTCCCATATAGCACCTCTATAAAACCCACCTGCCCTTCTCACAGAGCAACTTTACAGTTCTTTAATGCCTGTGCCCTCTGGCTTTGAGAGCGCAAGATAATTTTTAATTTTAATTTTAAAAATTATCCTTTTTTCATTAAAATGTCTTTACATATATATGGTGGTTCAGTGGTTAGCACGGCTGCCTCACAGCGTCAGAGACCCGGGTTCAATT
>NW_025191689.1:2598-3567 GCF_004010195.1 Chiloscyllium plagiosum
TAAGGGGTAAATGTAGGGGTATGGGTGGGTTTCGCTTCGGCGGGTCGGTGTGGACTTGTTGGGCCGAAGGGCCTGTTTCCACACTGTAATCTAATCTAAATCTAATCTAAATCTAAATCATAGCTGCCTCACAGCTATGAGTCCCATGTTTAATCCAGCCTTGGACGACTGTCTGTGTGGAGTTTGCACATTCTCCCTGTGTCTGCATGGGTTTCCTCTGAGTGCTCCGGCTTGGGCCTGTTTCCACACTGTAATCTAATCTAAATCCAATCTAAATCTAAATCACAGCTGCCTCACAGCATCAGAGTCCCATGTTTAATCCAGCCTTGGACGACTGTCTGTGTGGAGTTTGCACATTCTCCCTGTGTCTGCATGGGTTTCCTCTGAGTGCTCCGGCTTCCTCCCACAGTCCAAGGATGTGCACGTCAGGTGAATCGGACGTGCTAAATTGCTCATAGTGTTAGGTGCATTAGTCAGAGGGAAATGGGTCAAGGTGGGTTACTGTCCGGAGAGTCGGTATGAACTGGTTGGGCCGAACCGTTTCCATACTGTAGGGAATCTAATCATATATATATTTTTTATCACAAAAGCAGGGTACAGTAGCATATCAAAGACACTAATAAACATTGGAGTTTATTCAACAAACAAACAAAAGGCATCTCTTATTTGTGCAAGATTGCATTTTCAGAAGCTGATAAAGAGGTTTATACGACCCCCCGATTATAGTGGGACAAACTGAACATAGAACATAGAAGAACACAGCGCAGTACAGGCCCTTCGGCCCTCGATGTTGCGCCGATCCAAGCCCACCTAACCTACACTAGCCCACTATCCTCCATATGCCTATCCAATGCCCGCTTAAATGCCCATAATGAGGGAGAGTCCACCACTGCTACTGGCAGGGCATTACATGAACTCACGACTCGCTGAGTAAAGTACCCCTAACATCTGTCCTATACCTACCCCACC
>NW_025191690.1:0-3567 GCF_004010195.1 Chiloscyllium plagiosum
GGAGTATACGCAGTTTATCCCATTCCTAAACAACACACTGTATCCCCTTCCTGGCGTATACACAGTATATCCCCTTCCTGGAGTATACACAGTGTATCCACATTCCTGGAGTATACACAGTGTATCCCGCTACTGGAGTTTACACAGTGTATGCAATTTCTGGAGTCTCCACAGTGTATCCCATTCCTAGATTATACAGAGTGTATCCCGCTCCTGGTGTCTTCACAGGGTATCCCATTCCTGGCGTATATGCAGTATATCCCATTCCTCGAGTATACAGAGTGAATCCCGCTCCTGGAGTATACAGAGTGCATCCCATTCCTGGTGTTTACACACTGTGTCCTATTCCGAGAGTATACACAGTGTATCCCATTCCTGGAGTATACACAGTGTATCCCATTCCTGCATTATACACAGTGTATCACACTCCTGGAATATACACAGTATATCCCATTCCGGGAGTATACAGAGTGTATCCCACTCCTGGAGTATACACAGTGTATCCCATTCCTGGAGTATACACAGTGTATCCCACTCATGGAGTATACGCAGTGTATCCTATTCCTGAAGAATATGCAGTGTATCCTGCTCCTGGAGTATACACAGTGTATCCCATTCCTGGGGCATACGCAGTGTATCCCATTCCTGGAGTATACACAGTGTATCCCACTCCTAGAGTATACACAGTATATCCCGGTCCTGGAGTATATGCAGTGTATCCCATTCCTGGAGTATACACGGTGTATCCCACTCCTGGGATATACACAGTGTATCCCATTCCTCGAGTACATACAAGGTATCCTATTTCTGGAATATACACAGTGTATCCCATTCCTGGAGTACACACAGTGTATCCCATTCCTGGAGTATATGCAATGTATCCCATCCCTGGAGTATACACAGTATATCCCGCTCCAGGATTATACACTGTGTGTCCCATTCCGGGAGTATACACAGAGTATCCCATTCCTGGAGTATACACAGGGTCTCGCGCTCCAGGGGTATACGAAGTGTATCTCATTCCTGGAGTATACACAGTGTATCCCACTCCTGGAGTATATGCAGTGTATCCCATTCCTGGAGAATACACAGTGTATTCCACTCCCGGAATATACACATTGTATCCCACTCCTGGAGTATACGCAGTGTATCCCATTCCTGGAGTATACACAGTGTATCCCATTCCTGGAGTATACGCAGCATATCCCACTCCTGTAATATACACAGTGTATCCCATTCCGGGAGTATATAGTGTGTATCCCATTCCTGTAGTATATGCGGTTTATCCCCTTCCTTCCATATACACAGTGTATCCCGCTCCTGGAGTATACACAGTATATCCCATTCCTGGAGTATATGCAGTTTTACCGATTCCTGGAGTATACACAGTGTATCCATCTCCTGGAGTATACACAGTATATGGAAATGTGTTGCTGGAAAAGCGCAGCAGGTCAGGCAGCATCTAGGGAACAGGAGAATCGACGTTTCAGGCATTAGCCCTTCTTCAGGAAAGAAGGGCTAATGCCCGAAACGTCGATTCTCCTGTTCCCTAGATGCTGCCTGACCTGCTGCGCTTTTCCAGCAACACATTTCCATCTCTGATCTCCAGCATCTGCAGACCTCACTTTCTCCTATACACAGTATATCCCATTCCTGGAGTATACGCAGTGTATCCCCATTCCTGGGCTATACACAGTGTATCCCGCTACTGGATTATACACAGGGTATCCCACGTCTGTAGATACAAAGTGTATCCCATTCCTGAAGTATACACAGTGTATCCCGCTCCTGGAGTTTACACAGTGTATGCCATTTCTGGAGTCTCCACAGTGTATCCCATTCCTAGAGTATACACAGTGTATCCCACTCCTGGAGTATACACAGTGTATCCCATTCCTGGAGTATACAGAGTGTATCCCGCTCCTGGTGTCTACACAGGGTATCCCATTCCTGGCGTATATGCAGTATATCCCATTCCTCGAGTATACAGAGTGAATCCCGCTCCTGGAGTATACTGAGTGCATCCCATTCCTGGATTATACACAGTGTATCACACTCCTGGAATATACACAGTATATCCCATTCCAGGAGTATACAAAGTGTGTCCCATTCCTGGAGTATACACAGTGTATCCCACTCATGGGGTATACGCATTGTATGCTATTCCTGAAGAATATACAGTGTATACCAATCCTGGAGTATACGCAGTGTATCCCATTCCTGGAGTATACACAGTGTATCCCACTCCTAGAGTATACAAAGTATATCCCGGTCCTGGAGTATACGCAGTGTATCCCAATCCTGGAGTATATGCTGTATATCCCATTCCTGGAGTATACACAGTGTATCCCATTCCTGGGGTATACACAGTGTATCCTATTCCTCGAGTACATGCAAGATATCGTATTTCTGGAATATACACAGTGTATCCCATTCCTGGAGTACACACAGTGTATCCCATTCCTGGAGTATACACAGTGTATCCTATCCCTGGAGTATACACAGTGTATCCCGATCCAGGATTATACGCAGTGTATCCCATTCCTGGAGTATACACAGTGTATCCCATTCCTGGAGTATACACAGTGTATCGCGCTCCAGGGGTATATGCAGTGTATCCCATTCCTGGAGTATACACAGTGTATCCCACTCCTGGAGTATACGCAGTTTTTCCCATTCCTGGAGTATACGCAGTGTATCCCATTCCTGGAGAATACACAGTGTATTCCACTCCCGGAATATACGCATTGTATCCCACTCCTGGAGTATACGCAGTGTATCCCATTCCTAAACAATACGCAGTGTATCCCCTTCCTGGAGTATACACAGTGTATCCCATTCCTGGAGTATACGCTGCATATCCCACTCCTGTAATATATGCAGTTTATCCCATTCCGGGAATATTTAGAGTGTATCCCATTTCTGTAGTAGCTGCAGTGTATCCCCTTCCTTCCATATACACAGTGTATCCCGCTCCTGGAGTATGCACAGTACATCCCATTCCTGGAGTATATGCAGTTTTTCCCATTCCTGGAGTATACACAGTGTATCCATCTCCTGGAGTATACACAGTATATCCCATTCCTGGAGTATACGCAGTGTATCCCCATTCCTGGGGTATACACAGTGCATCCCGCTACTGGATTATACAAAGTGTATCCCATTCCTGGAGTATTTTAATAGTGTATCCCGCTCCCGGAGTTTACACAGTGTATGCCATTTCTGGAGTCTCCACAGTGTATCCCATTCCTAGAGTATACAGAGTGTATCCCACTCCTGGAGTATACACAGTGTATCCCATTCCTGGAGTATACACAGTGTATCATATTCCTGGAGTATACAGAGTGTATCCCGCTCCTGGTGTATACACAGGGGATCCCATTCCTGGCGTATATGCAGTATATCCCATTCCTCGAGTATACAGAGTGAATCCCGCCCCTGGAGTATACAGAGTGCATCCCATTCCTGGTGTTTACACACTGTGTCCTATTCCTAGAGTATACAGAGTGTATCCCATTCCTGGAGTATACACAATGTATCCCATTCCTGGGGTATACACAGTGTATC
>NW_025191691.1:0-2212 GCF_004010195.1 Chiloscyllium plagiosum
AGCAGTGCTAACCACTGTGTCACCGTGCCACCCGCAGCTCTCCACCAAGGGTGATTAGGGCAATAAATGCTGGGCCCAGCCAGCGACACCCTCACATCCCACAAATCTATAAATACGGAAAAATAAATCCCTGCAGTATGGAAGCAGGTCACTTGAGCCATCACTGACCCTATGAGCAGCATTGCACCCAGACCCACTTCGTCACCTATTCCCCCACACCCCCCGCCCCACCTTGTAACCCTACATTTCCCATGGCTCATCCACCTAACCTGCACATCTTTGGACTGTGGGAGGAAACCCACACAGACACGGGTCGAATGTGTAAACTTCACACAGACAGTTCCCCGAATGTGGAATCAAACCCTGGCAGTAAGAAGCAGCAGTGAGCTGAGTCACCTTGATGTTGCTAAGGGAGTCTCTCTAAATTCCAAATTCTAATGTACATTTATCCAGAGGAAAAGAACAACTATAAATAATCTCACATTATTCAAAACTAATGAATATTTGTATTTACTGGAAACCTAATGCCGCCCACCCACCGTGTGGGCGGCACGGTGGGTGGGCGGCACGGTGGCCCAGTGGTTAGCACTGCTGCCTCACAGCGCCTGTAGACCCGGGTTCAATTCACATTATTCAAAACTAATGAATATTTGTATTTACTGGAAACCTAATGGTTCCGCTGTTAGTTTTCATTTACATATTGTTAACAAATGCATTGAATTTATATCTTTGAAATAATGATCCGGACAAAATTGCCCCAGGGTGCATTTAGAAATGTCAGTCTTTAACCAGCTGTTTTGGGAGATTTTACAGTTTGATTAATCCTCCAGCCAGGAACAGGGCAGTGAGTAATGTGTGGTCCAGAAGGGAGCAGTCTACCTTGGCCTGATTTTAACAGTGAGGCCCCATGAGCCATTTATTAACTTGCTCACAGCCCGCGGGAGGTCGGTGAGAAGGGGCTGTTCAGAACACCCCCGTCCCAGGTCTGACACCCCCCCAGTACAAAGTGAATGGTTTATGTGTACTGGGAACGGCTGAGCGAAGGCCCAAGCAGATAAGAAACACAAAGGTTTGCTTGTGGTCTCAGTGAACACTGATACATGCCTCTGAGTCAAAAGACAACTCAATTAAAATGCGATTAAAACTCACCTCGTTGGACCTTCCTGTTTGCAAAAGACTTTCTCTGACGCTGAAGAGTTCTCTGCTAACTTACACAGGCTTTGCATATCTACTCAGGCCCTGACTGATATCAGAACCATGCCTGCATATATATTTATTCCTACCTGCTGTTATGAAGTTGAAGGCGTGTACTGTACCTTTTAGAGAGAGTGAATGCTGTTCTGCACTGAGAGCTTACAAGCACCTGTCACATGACCAACTAGCAGTCCCAGAGTCGACTGGAAAATTGAAACTATCTAACATTTGGCTGTGAAATGCATACCTGAGTTGGTTGCTGTTTTGACAACAATTCGAATTTAACAAATCAGTTTAAACTGTGCCACATGATGCTAAACTCAGTCGAGTTTGAATTTATTGTTTTTCCCAACATTGGACCAATGAGATGATCCAATGTTGGAGGTATAAAAAAAACAGGCATTTCAAAGTCAAATAGAGAGTAACTGCCACCGAGAAAGTAACTGCCATTGAGAGAGTAACTGCCACCGAGAGAGTAACTGCCATCGAGAGAGTAACTGCCATCGAGAGAGTAACTGCCACCGAAGAGTTACTGCCATCGAGAGAGTAACTGCCATCGAGAGAGTAACTGCCATTGAGAGAGTTACTGCCATTGAGAGAGTAACTGCCATTGAGAGAGTTACTGCCATCGAGAGAGAGTTACTGCCACTGAGAGAGAAACTGCCATCGAGAGAGAGTTACTGCCATTGAGAGAGTAACTGCCATTGAGAGAGTTACTGCCATCGAGAGAGAGTAACTGCCATCGAGAGAGAGTTACTGCCGTTGAGAGAGTAACTGCCATTGAGAGAGTTACTGCCGTCGAGAGAGTAACTGCCATTGAGAGAGTAACTGCCATTGAGAGAGTTACTGGCGTCGAGAGAGTAACTGCCACCGAGAGAGAATAACTGCCATTGAGAAAGTTACTGGTATCAAGAGAGTAACTGCCATCGATAGAGTAACTGCCATTGAGAGAGTTACTGCGTCGAGAGAGTAACTACCACCGAGAGAGAGTAACTGCCATTGAGAGAGTTACTGCCGT
>NW_025191691.1:2315-3567 GCF_004010195.1 Chiloscyllium plagiosum
GAGTAACTGCCATCGAGAGAGAGCTATTGCCATCAAGACAGTTACTGCCATCGGGAGAGTTACTGCCATCGAGAGAGAGTAACTGCCATCAAGAGAGTTACTGCCATCGAGAGAGTTACTGCCATTGAGAGAGTAACTACCATCGAGAGAGTTACTGCCATCGAGAGAGAGTTACTGCCATCGAGAGAGTAACTGCCATTGAGAGAGTTACTGCCATCGAGAGAGAGTAACTGCCATCGAGAGAAAGTAACTGCCATTGAGAGAGTTACTGCCATCGAAAGAGAGTAACTGCCATCGAGAGAAAGTAACTGCCATCGAGAGAGTAACTGCCATTGAGAGAGTTACTGCCATCGAAAGAGAGTAACTGCCATCGAGAGAAAGTAACTGCCACCGAAAGAGTTACTGCCATCGAGAGAGTAACTGCCACCGAGAGAGTAACTGCCATCGAGAGAGTAACTGCCACCGAGAGAGTAACTGCCATCGAAAGTCAAATGAAATGTTCAATGAAATCAAGGAACCGAGGTATCTTGGGATCCAGTGTAAGATAGATCCCTGAAAGTTGCCACCCAAGTTGATAGGGTTGTTAAGAAGGCATACGGTGTGTTAGTTTCAATCCTCAATCAGGGGATTGAGTTTAAGAACCACGAGGTTATGCTGCAGATCGCTAGAGCCCTGGTTAGACCACACTTGGAATATTATGTTCTGTTCTGGTCAGCTCATTATGGGAATGTTGTGGAAGCTTTAGAGAGGGTGCAGAGGAGATTTACTAGGAAGCTGTCTGGACTGGAGGGCATGTCTTATGAAGGAAGGTTGAGGGAGAGAAGGATGAGAGGTGACTTGATAGAGACATACAAGATAATGCGAGGCATACATAGAGTGGATAGCCAGTGACCTTTTCCCAGGGCAAAAATGGCTATCACAAGGGGGCATAATGTTAAGGTAAGTGGAGGAAGGTTTAGGGGAGCCGTCAGAGGTCGGTTCTTTACACAGAGTGTTGAGTGTGTGGAATTCATTGCCAGCAGTGGTAGTCATGTCAGAGACATTAGGGACATTTAAGCGACTCTTGGATAGGCACATGGAAGTTAGTACAATGAAAGGTATGTAGGTTAGTCTGATCTTAGAGTAGGATAAAAGGCTGGCCCAACATCTGTGCTGTGCTGTTCCATGTTCCGTGTTCTATGTTCTATGTTCTATGTCCTAAAGCCAGCTGAAGACCTCACCCTTCATTTGGTGTGGGCTGCATTACTTTTTT
>NW_025191692.1:0-3567 GCF_004010195.1 Chiloscyllium plagiosum
GTTTAAGGAGAATCCAAAGAGATTCTACAAATATATTAAGGATAAAATAATAACCAGACGGAGAATATGACCCCTTAAAGATCAACAAGGCCATCTATGGAACAACAAGATGTGGGAGAAATACTATGCTATTCTATTCTAGAGAGTTTGGAGAAATAAATAGTGACAACTTGAAAAGTGTCTAGATTACAGAGGGGGAAGTACTGGATGTCTTAAACAGTAGCAAGGTGGATAAATCCCTGGGACCTGATCAGGTGTATACCAGAAATTTGTGGAAAGCTAGGAAGGTGATGGCAGTGCCCCTCCCTGAGGTATTTATATCATTGTTTGTGACAGGTGAGGTGCTGGAAGTTGGGTGCCATTATTTTAAAAAAGGTAGTAAGGAAAGGCCAGGGAACAAGAGAACAGTCAACCTAACGTCAGTGGTAGGTAAGTTGTTGGAAGGGATTCTGAGGGATAGGATTTACATGTATTTGGAAACACGTGGATTGATTAGGGATAGTTAACGTGGCTTTGTGTGTGGGAAATTCTCTCTCTCTAACTTGACTGAGTTTTTTTGAAGATGTGACAAAGATGATTGATGAAGGCAGACTGTGGACGTTGTCTATATGGACACTGAACGATGTTCCACAAAGCAGACTGGTTCGCAAGGTGAAATGTTGGGAGAACTAGCCATTTGGATACAAAACTGACTTGAAGGTAGGAGGCAGAGAGTGGTGATGGAGGGTCGCTTTGCGGACTGGAGGCCTGTGAGCAGCAGTGTGCTGCAGGAATGGATATTGGGTTCTTAAATAAATGACTTGAATGTGAATATATGAGATATGGTCAGTGGGTTTGTAGAAAACACCAAAATTGGAGGTGTAGTGGACAATGAAGAAGTGGACAAGTTCAGAATGCAACAGTATCTTGACCAGATGGGCCATTGGAGCGAGGAATGGCAGACTGGGTTCAATTTAGACAAATGTAAGCTGTTGGATTTTGGAAAGGCAAATCAGAGCAGGACTTATACACTTAATGGGAAAGTCCTTGGGAATGTTGCTGAACATAGAGACCATGGAGTGCAGGTTCATTGTTCGTTGAACGTAGAGTCGCAGGTAGGCAGACTAGTGAAGATGGGGTTTGGTATGCTTATATTTATTGGTCAATGCATTGAGTACAGAAGCTGGGACGTCAAATTGTGGTTGGACAGGACATTGATTAAGCCATTTCAGGAATTCTGTTTGAAGTTCGAAATTCCCTGTTCTGGAAAGGATGTTGTGAATCTTGAAAGAGCTCAGACAAGATTTACAAAGATTTTGCTCGGGTTGGAGGATTTGGGCTACAGGGGGAGGCTTAATTTCCTTTGAGAGTCAAAGACTGAGAGGTGACTTCATGGAGATTTATAAAATCATGAAGGGCATGGATAAGGTGAACAGCCAGGGTCTTTTCCCCCAGTTAGGTGGGATCAAAATAAGATCACATGGGCTTAGGTTGAGAGGGCAAAGATTAAAAACGGATCTAAGGGGCAAAGTTTTCAAGCTGTGTGTGGTGTATGTGCGGAATGAGCTGCCAGATGAAATTTTGGAAGCTGATACAATTACAACATTTGAAAGGCACCCGATTGGGTACATGAATAGGACGAGTTTCCAATGATACAGACCAATAGCTGGTAAATGGGGCTCCATTTGTTGGGGATTCCTAGTTGGCATGGACAAATTGGACCAAAGGTCTGTTTCTGTACATCTCTATGACACTAATAAATGAAAATAAGATGTGTTCCTCTTTTGTGGAGAGCTAGCAGAAGCACAGATAATTGTCCTTGGAGCTGAGAAGGTTAAGCAGTGATTTTGACCAGGTGCAAATTTGTTTCTAGGATATCTAATCTGCAGAGAGAGTGGAAATGTTAACAATGTCACAATTTTAGTAACTATTTTCAGGTAATTGGCAAATAATGTGAACATTATTTTATTCAGTAAGTTCTGAGTATCTGGCACAGTCTGAATGGCAGCTGGACAGACACAGCAGTTATTCATAAACAGATTTGGAATTTTACTTGTTAAGGGGAGATATGGGGGGCTATGGGCAAATGGGAAGGGAATTTGGACAGATTTGCAGCATCTCCAGAGGGAGAGGGTGCATCCCAAATGGACTGAATAGCCCCAGACCCTGTGCTCTGTGATACTGCCCAATTGACTGTGAATGTTGTAGTTCATCCCAGGGCAGAGAGAGGGAGGATCCCACCACTCGCCTCACAATGGGCCCCGATGATTGATGTCAGCGCAGGCCAATATGGGGCAGAGGGCAGTACTGGAGGTCCAGGCCGTACCAGTTTGTCTTCCAACCAATTGGGTATGTGAATGAGGGCATCCTCAAGGCTGGAACTAAAGAAAGGCACATGTCGCAGAGATTTTCGAAACTGGAGGACGTGAGATGGGGAGCGTTCTGTGGCTGGTGAGGAATTATATAAATAAGGAAGAGTTATGAGGCAGGATGGAGTGACAGTGATCGGGAGAGTTGAGGATGGAGGAATTTCGAGTTAAAGAGGATTAGAGTCATAATGTTATACAGCAAGGAAACAGGCCCTGTGGTCCAACCAGTCCATGCCATCCATAATTCCAAACTGAACTAATTGTACCTGCCTCCGCTTAGTCCACATCCATCCAAATATTTCCTATTTATGTACTAATCTGAATGTCTTTTAAATATTGTAATTATATTCACAGCTACCACTTCCTCTGGAAGATCATTTCACACTTATAATTTTTTTTATAAAAACCCTAATGTCTTTTCTCAAATCTTTCTAATTTCTTCTCAAAATGAATGCACCCGAGTTTTGAATCCACCTCTCTCCCAGCTATTCACATTATTTATACTCTTTCTGATTTTATAAACCTCTAATAAGGTCACCCCTCAACCTTGTGCACGACAGTGAAAAATATTCTCAGCCTACTCAGCCTCTCCTTAGAACACAATCCCTCCATTCATGGCAACATCTCTCCTGAACCTGCTCCAATTTAATAATATCCTTCCTATAACAGCACAACCAGAACTGGACAGAGTATTCCAGAAGAGGCATGCCCAACGTCCTGTACATCCTCAACGTCCTGTACATCCTCAACATAACGTCCCAACTCCTGTACTCAAAGGTCTGAACAATGACGGTAAGTGTGCTAAGCACCTTCTTAACCACCCAGTCTACATGTAACACACACTTCAAAGACGTGAAGCCGTCGGTTTCTTTGTTCCCATATCACTACTCAAAGCCCTACTTTTACTGAGTGTAAGTCCTACCCTCCTTTGTTTTGTCAGGATGTTATATTTTGCATTTATTCCAATCCAAAATATTTTTGAGTATAAAGGCAGTAGGAGTATAATTTAGAGGGAAATCAGGAGGCAAAAAAGGGATGTGAGATAGCTTTGGCGAATACGGTTAAGGATAATTCACAGGGCTTTTGTAAATACATGAGGAACAAAAGGCTAACTAGGGAGAAAATAAAAACCCTCAAAGATCAGCAAGGCAGCCATTGTGTGGAGCTGCAGACGATGGGCGAGATTGGAAACAAGTATTTTGCATCAGTGTTTACAGTG
>NW_025191693.1:0-3567 GCF_004010195.1 Chiloscyllium plagiosum
CAGGTCTTTCACTGTATAACTTTGGGGTACAGTCCTGGTGGGGATAGGTCTGTCACTGTATAATCCGGGAATACAATACAGGTGGGGACAGGTCTGTCACTATATAACCCTGGGGTACAGTACTGGTGGGGACAGGACTGTCACTGTATAACACCGGGGTACAGTACTGGTGGGGCAGGTCTGTCACTGTGTAACACTGGGATACAGTACTGGTGGGGACAGGTCACTCACTGTATAACACTGGGGTACGTTACTAGTGGGGACAGGTCTGTCACTATATAACACTGGGGTACATTACTAGTGGGGACAGGTCTGTCACTGTATCACAATGGGGCGCAGTACTGGTGGGGACAGGTCTGTCACTATGTAACATTGGGGTACAGTACTGATGGGGATAGGTCTGTCACTGTATAACACTGGGGTATAGCACTGGTGGGCATAGGTCTTTCCCTGTATAACCCTGGGGTACAGTACTGGTGGGGACAGGTCTGTCCCTGTACAACACTGTGGTACTGTACTGGTGGGGACAGGTCTCTTCCTGTGTAACACTGGGGTACAGTACTGTTGGGGACAGGTCTGTCCCTGTATAACACTGGGGTACATTACTGGTGGGGACAGTTCTGTCACTGTATAACACTCGGGTACATTACTGGTGGGGACAGTTCTGTCACTGTATAACACTGGTGTACAGTACAGGTGGGGACAGGTTTGTCACTGTATAACTCAGGGGTACAGTACTGTTGGGGACAGGTATTTCACTATGTAACACTGGGGTACAGCACTGGTGGGGACAGATCTCTCGCTGTATATCACTGGGATATAGTACTGGTGGGGACAGGTCCATCAGTATATAACACTGGGGTACATTACTAGTGGGGACAGGTCTGTCACTGTATAACACTGGGGTACATGACTAGTGGGGACAGGTCTGTCACTGTATAACATTGGGACACAGTACTGGTGGGGACAGGTCTGACACTGTATAACACTGGGGTACAGTACTAGTGGGGCAGATCTGTCCCTATATAACACTGGGGTACAGTAATGATGGGGATAGGTCTGTCACTGTATAACCCTGGAATACAGTACTGGTGGGGACAGGTCTGTCAGTGTATATCTCTGGGGTACAGTACTGGTGGGGACAGGTCTGTCACTATATAACCCTGGGGTACAGTACTGGTGGGGACAGGTCTGTCACTGTATATCTCTGGGGTACAGTACTGGTGGGGACAGGTCTGTCACTATGTAACACTGGGGTACAGTACTGGTGGGGACAGGTCTGCACCATATAACACTGGGGTACATTACTAGTGGGGACAGGTCTGTCACTGTATAACATTGGGACACAGTACTGGTGGGGACAGGTCTGTCACTGTATAACCCTGGAGTACAGTACTGGTGGGGACAGGTCTGTCATTATATAACCCTGGGGTACAGTACTGGTGGGGACAGGTCTGTCCCTGTATAACACTGGGGTACAGTACTGGTGGCGACAGGTCTGTCACTATGTAACACTGGGGTACAGTACAAGTGGGGACAGGTCAGTTACTGTATACCACTGGGGTACCGTACTCGTGAGCACAGGTCTGTCACTATATAACCCTGGGGTACAGTACTGGTGGCGACAGGTCTTTCACTGTATAACACTGGGGTATAGTACTGGTGTGGCAGGTCTGTCACTGTGTAACACTGGGGTACAGTACTGGTGAGGACACGTCTGTCCCTGTATAACACTGGGGTACAGCACTGGTGGGGACAGGTCCATTAGTATATAACACTGGAGTACATGACTAGTGGGGACAGGTCTGTCACTATTTAACACTGGGGTACAGTACTGGTGGGGACAGGTCTCTCACCAGATAACACTGGGGTACATTACTAGTGGGGACAGGTCTGTCACTATTTAAAACTGGGGTACAGTACTGGTGGGGACAGGTCTGTCCCTGTTTAACACTGGGGTACAGTACTGGTGGGGACAGGTCTGTCCCTGTATAACACTGGGGTACAGTACTGGTGGGGACAGGTCTCTCACCATATAACACTGGGGTACATTACTAGTGGGGACAGGTCTGTCACTGTATACCATTGGGACACAGTACTGATGGGGACAGGTCTGTCACTGTATAACCCTGGAGTACAGTATTGGTGGGGACAGGTCTGTCATTATATAACCCTGGGGTACAGTACTGGTGGGGACAGGTCTGTCACTGTGTACCACTGGGATACAGTACTGGTGGGGACAGGTCTGTCACTGTATACCATTGGGACACAGTACTGATGGGGACAGGTCTGTCACTGTATAACCCTGGAGTACAGTAGTGGTGGGGACAGGTCTGTCATTATATAACCCTGGGGTACAGTACTGGTGGGGACAGGTCTGTCACTGTGTACCACTGGGATACAGTACTGGTGGCGACAGGTCTGTCACTATGTAACACTGGGTTACAGTACTAGTGGGGACAGGTCAGTTACTGTATACCACTGGGGTACCGTACTCGTGGGGACAGGTCTGTCATTATATAACCCTGGGGTACAGTACTGGTGGGGACAGGTCTGTCACTGTGTAACACTGGGTTACAGTACTAGTGGGGACAGGTCAGTTACTGTATACCACTGGGGTACAGTACTGGTGAGCACAGGTCTGTCACTATATAACCCTGGTGGACAGTACTGGTGGGGACAGGTCTGTCACTATATAACCCTGGAGTACAGTACTGGTGGGGACAGGTCTGTCATTATATAACCCTGGGGTACAGTACTAGTGGGGACAGGTCTGTCACTTTATAACTCTGGGGTACAGTACTGGTGTGGCAGGTCTGTCACTGTGTAACACTGGGGTATAGTACTGGTGAGGACAGGTCTGTCCCTGTTTAACACTGGGGTACATTACTGGTGGGGACAGATCTGTCCGTGTATAACACTGTATAACACTGGGGTACAGTACTGGTGAGGACAGGTCTGTCCCTGTTTGACACTGGGGTACAGCACTGGTGAGGACAGGTCCATTAGTATATAACACTGGAGTACATGACTAGTGGGGACAGGTCTGTCACTATTTAACACTGGCGTACAGTACTGGTGGGGACAGGTCTCTCACTATATAACATTGGTGTACAGTACTGGTGGGGATAGGTCTGTCCCTGTATAACACTGGGGTACAGTACTGGTGGGGACAGGTCTGTCCCTGTTTAACACTGGGGTACAGTACTGGTGGGGACAGATCCATTAGTATATAACACTGGAGAACATGACTAGTGGGGACAGGTCTGTCCCTATATAACACTGGGGTAGAGTACTGATGGGGATAGGTCTGTCACTGTATAACACTGGGGTACAGTACTGGTGGGGACAGGTCTGTCACTATTTAACACTGGGGTACAGTACTAGTGGGGACAGGTCTGTCCCTATATAACACTGGGGTAGAGTACTGGTGGGGATAGGTCTGTCCCTGTATAACACTGGGGTACAGTACTGGTGGGGACAGGTCTGTCCCTGTTTAACACTGGGGTACAGTACTGGTGGGGACAGATCCATTAGTATATAACACTGGAGAACATGACTAGTGGG
>NW_025191694.1:0-3567 GCF_004010195.1 Chiloscyllium plagiosum
TATTAATCCTAAATCTTGATTCAAATCCGCCAATTGTCTAGATCTGGGGGATACACCCGCAGTACTCTAGGGTATCCTGTCTATTTCCGGCTCCATAATGCAATTCGAGTCTCTCCCTATAATTGTATGATGAGCACCGAGAGCCATCAGTTTGGAGAAGGCTTCCGTTATAAATTTGAAAGGATGCGCCGGGGGACAATACTGGTTTAAAATCCCATACTCCTCTCCATTTATAAGGGCTTTAATTAGTATATATCGTCCAGATTCATCTTTTATCTGACTTAGGATTTTGAAAGGGAGATTCTTCCAAATAAGGATGACTACCCCCCCCCTACTTTGAGCTGGAGGAAGAAAAGAAGGCCTGATCAAATCCACCCTGTTGTAATTTCAAATGTTCTTTATCCAATAAATGCTTGAAAGGGAGATTCTTCCAAATAAGAATGACTACCCCCCCTACTTTGAGCTGGAGGAAGAAAAGAAGGCCTGATCAAATCCACCCTGTTGTAATTTCAAATGTTCTTTATCCAATAAATGCGTCTCCTGCAGAAGAGCTATATCAACCCATTCTTTCAAGGTTTGATAATATTTTCTTCGTAGGTTTGATAATATTTTCTTCCTTTTGAATGGAGAATTACTCCCCTTGATATTCCAGGTGCACCATTTAATCGAATGACTAACCATAACCATCCAGGCAAGTCCGAGACCCCCTGGGAGGAGAAACACCATCCAAAACACCTCGAGCATAGACCATAGAAAATTCACAAAACGTGATTCTTTATTACACTCACACTATTATAATAAAAAACTATTTCTAAATAAAAAAAACAAAAACATATTTAAACGGACATTTTCCCCCTGGTTTCCAGGGGAATCACTTCCTTTCCAAAATCCCATCATATCCTCTCCCGACCAGTGCCCCACCCTTGACCCAGGCACCCCATAAGAGTGAATAAAATTGAAGTGTATGACCAAGCTAAAGTTAACAGTGAGTACCCTCCTTCCTCCCCACCCACCCCAACACCTAGATATATTTGGTGATGTTAATACACACTTATAACAGCACACAAACCATCAGCCACTCTCAGACAACAACTCACCAAAACGAAGGACCCGATACCCAGCATGAGCAAAACTAACGTAGTGTACAAAATCCCATGCAAGGACTGCACAAAACACTATATAGGACAAACAGGAAGACAGCTAATGACCCGCATCCACGAACATCAACTAGCCACGAAACGACACGACCAGCTATCCCTAGTAGCCACGGGACAGGCCACTATAAATGCCAGAGGAAACACCACAGAAGCGCTTCACAGGAGGCTCCCAAGCACTGAGGATGTCACCTAGACAGGGGACGAAACGTTTGCAACAAAAGCTTCCAGCTCGGCGAACAGAACCACAGCAGAGCACTACAGACTCAGACTTGCTGGGTTGCCGCCATCTTGGATTTCCCCCACCCAGATGCACCTTCAATAAATCTACCGTCCCTGCCTCTCCTTCTGCTGGCAATGCATTCCAGACATCTATCACCCTCTGAGTAAAGTACTTTCTGTGTGCATCTCCAACATGATGCCCCAATTCCTGTACTCAGTATGTGAACAATGAAGGCAAGCGTGCAAAACACCTTAGTCACCCCCGTCTACCAGTGATGGAACTTTCAAGAACAATGAAAACGACCACCCTCGGGTCTCTGTTCTACAACACGACCCAGGCCTTAATATTACCTGTACAAGTCTTGCCCTCTAATTTAGCAAAATGCAACCCCTCACATATCCATACCTCTCTCATACACAGGCTCTCTCTCAGACACACACATACACCACCTTCTCAACACACTCACCCTCGCGCAGGCTCATTCTCCATCACAATCACACTTTATCAAGCATGCACACATGCAAATACACACTCACCGACGCACACAGTCTTATACACAAACACACTACACACACTTTCCTGATGAAGGGCTTTTCCCCGAAACGTTGATTTTCCTGCTCCGCGGATGCTGCCTGACTTGCTGCAATACCACATTCTTGATCCTAAACTTATTACCCTCTAGTTCTGGGCTCCCCCATCCAAAGGAAAATACCATGTCTATTTACCTTATGCATGTCTATTTACCTTATGCATGTCCCTCATGACGATATAAAAGCGTATAAGGTCACTCATCAGACTCTGGCACGCTACGGAAAACAGTCCCAGTCTGTCCTTATGTCTCTCCTCACCCGGGTAGCCAAGACGCATACCTGAGGTCACAAAGTCTGCTCCCTCCCTGGATTCACTCCAGTTGCTACAAGTGAGCCTGCTCCACAATCATTAAGATCATGGCTGATCTATCCATCGTCTCATCTCCTCCTCCCTGCACTGTCACAAGGAACCCCTTCATTCCCCTATCAGGCAAAAACCCACCTAACTGTGTCTTGAATATACTTAATGAAGCTGCCTCTATTGCTTCCTTGGCCAGAGAGTATTCCATAGATTTTGGTGAAGGCCTTTTGCCCAAAACATCTATTTTCCTGCTCCTCGGATGCTGCCTGACTAGCTGTGCTTTTCCAGCACCACTCTAATCTAGACTATTCCATAGATTCACGACTCTCTGGGAAAAGCAGTTCCTCCTCATCTCTGTCTGAAAGCTACTCCCTCTAACCTTGAGGCCTAGTCTCACCCATCAGCAGAAATTACTGGACAGGGTAGGGCGTCATCCCCAATTGCAATGACATTGGAAAGATGTTTCCATTGGTAGGAGACTAGGACAACAGGGCACAGCTTTAAGAATAAAGGAAAGACCTTTAGGAACAGAGATAAGCGATGTCGCTTTTTCTGCTGACAGTGAGGAGCATGGATAATGTGTTGGTGACACCAGCGAGCAGGTGCGCTGTTGTTATTGACAGATTTTAAGTGTTCAAATGCCAAGAGGAGAAACAAAGGGTAGAGCCACAGTTCTTTTTCCCCATGTGGTTCAACATTTTATAGCTTTTGCATTTTGTCTGGCTGCTCACTTTTTTTTAAAAAAAATGTCTTTTCATCAGTATAGGGATGAGGTTCACAACAAGAGGGCATAGGTTTAGGGTGAGAGGAGAAAGATATTAAAGGTACCTAAAGGGCAACTTTTCCATGCAGAGGATGGTGCACATATGAAATGAACTGCCAGTGGAAGTAGTGGAGGCTGGTACAATTACAGCATTTAAAACACATCTGAATGGATATATGAACAGGAAGGGATTAGTAGGATATGAGCCAAGTGCTGGCAAATGGGACTAGATTAATTTAGGATATCTGGTTGGCATGGACAGGTTGGACCGAATGGGTCTATTTCCGTGCTGCACATCTATGACTCTAAATAAAAAGTATATTTTTCCAAATAACAAACTATATCCATGTTAACAAGGCTTAGTGCACCATATGCTTTACTAACCATTCTCAACAGGTCCTGCCCTCTGAATGACTGAGGAACATAAACATGCTGGTGCATAGTATCCTTCACTAGTATTTACACACTACCCTCAGCAATTGCACAAGTAACAGCAAAGAGCAAACAGCACAAGGAATAAACAAACAGTGAGGGGT
>NW_025191695.1:0-2206 GCF_004010195.1 Chiloscyllium plagiosum
TTCCAACTGTTCTGCACTTAATTCAACAACACCCGCCACACCTTCTTTCCCTAGCAGAATGCAACTGGAGGAAATATCCCATTGAGTCCCTTCTAGGTGCTGATAGAATGCATGCTGATAGATTTCATTGTCATCTCTATCATAATATAAAGTAACATGAAGGGGATCTGCAGGAGGAGCATAGGAGTGCAGCATCTGAACCCAGGGTCGCCATTGGCTGTATAAAGACTGTTTTGCCTGTTTTCGGGTTCGAGAAGTCCCCAGTATATATCTGCCCACTGCCCTTCTGCTGTTGGTGATGTGTCCGGTGATAACATCATTTGGGATCCAGAGTGAATCATTGTCACAGAACAATTGACGGAATGGCCATTTGGAAAGGTCACCAACAGTCCGTCTGGCCCGCACAGAACCGAGACCCCGCATCTCACCAAGTCGCGGCCCATCAGATTGACAGGGCATGCCGGTGATGAAATATACCGGTGACGAAAGGTCTGTCCGGCCACTGATGTGATCAGTGGCGATGTCAAAGGCAGATTTTCTGGTTTACCCGAGAACCCTACTAACTGGATGCCGGAGGATGACATGCTTGACCGAGGTATATCACAAGTGATGGTAGAAAATCTTGCACCCGTGTCAACCAAAAAAGACAGATTCTTGTCCATTTCCCTCATTTGCATATAGGGGTCTGCCAACCCCACATGCCCCTGGGTTCTCGGGCCCCATCAATATTCATACCCCTGCCCTTCCAGCATAGTTTGGGGGTACTGTCCTTGCACCGGGGCTGCAGCTGCATTTGGGGCTTGGTAAGGCTGAGCAGCCTGTTGAAGAGGAGGCTGACTTGCACGGAGATACTGTCCTCAGATCAATCCCTGGCCTCCCTGGGTTCCCAACAACATGGGACACTCCCTTCTCCAATGCCCGGGTTGGCCACATTCAAAACAGGTGTTGAGTGGCTGACCTCTAAATCCTCCGCGGCCCCTTCCTCTACCACGCATTCCTCCCGGTACACCTATTGGTCTGCCCCCATATTGGGGGTAGGATGGCATCCAATCAGGTGTTGGGTCTAAACTCGGCAGGTTGTTTTGTGGCCACGGCCGCTGAACCATCTGATTAGTCGTCTTTTGGGAGGCGGAGGCCTTCTTTGTATCATTAGCCTCCTCCTAGCCTCATCGAGCTGTAACTTCAACAACTGCACTTGAGCTGACTCATTACTCTGTTTATCTTCATCCTGTTTTGTCCTGTAACGCTTCATGTGGTGCGTCAAGTGTTTTTCCCACTGTTCTGTAGAACAACCTGGAATGTCGGGGTTACTCTCCATTGCCTCTTTTACTTCCTTAGGCATCCCTGCCGTAACTGCGTTCCTAAATAACGTGGTCTGTAACTGACCCGACCCTGGATGGCTCCCCGCAGTGTCTGTCCACGTGTCCTTACACCTAGCCAAAAAGGCAGGCATATCCTCACCCTCCTTCATTGTGAAGGTGAGTGAGTGCATCGCTCCCGGTGGAATCGGGAATCTCTCCCTCATTGCCCTTCCCACACAGGTGGCATGCTGCGCAAACGGGTCCGAATCAGGTAATAAAGTGGTCCCCGCAGATGCTTCAATCTACTGTATTTCCCACATATTCAATTGCATGCCCAACAATGCTCTCCAATCGCCCATAGCTAACTTGTGACCTAGTGTATATTGAGAAAATTTTGTCATCCAGGGCCCACCTCCCTCTATGGGTGGGGGCATTCTATCCAGGATACAATTCATATCAGTATATGTGAAAGGCTGATAAACATTCCCCAGTTAAGAGCCTCTGTAAATTAATGGCATTTGGTGGTGCTGATACTTTATAGGTTGTCGCAATGTGTCTCTTTGACGCAAGTTATAACTTGTTTCAGGGAGGGACTTCAGTGAAGGGCCATGTTCGGTATGCATTGTAAGTGAGCCTTTCAAGGTGACTGGGTAGGTGTTTGGATCATCGTCTGTCAAGGATTCTTCGTCCTCAATATCTATACTACTTTTAGACTCCTCCTCATCCAATTTCTCTCTATCCCGTTCTTCCCTCAAATCTCTCCTTCTTCTGTCTGAGAACCCATCATCCAATAACTGACCTGAATCATGTAATCTTCCCCTGTTATCACTCTCAGCACTATATGGTGTTGAATGAGCATCTGGCTCCTGCCCTGCAAAACATCTCCCCTGTTTTAGCTGTTCTTT
>NW_025191695.1:2540-3567 GCF_004010195.1 Chiloscyllium plagiosum
TTTTTGTTTATTCTTTGCAAGCCCACTGACTAACTGACTTCTGGCTTTACCCCACTGCTGTTTTACGGGCAACATTAAATCGGAAGAACATCCTCCGTATTCTTCACACTCTTTATCAAACTCCCCTTCCATTTTATGTATTTTTGTTTTAATCCTCCTGACCAGTAGTCAGTCAGTTTAGGTATAAATATAACCAAACAACCAACCCAATCAAAGACAAAGCCGGTGGCTAGTCAGTTTGGATGAAGTACACCCAAGCAACTGACCCTTTCAACGAGATTTATCAGTAGTTTTTGGTCTCCACTACCAACTCTCTCTCACTGAAACACCACCGTCTTGGTCTTCAAAACGCTACTGGCTTTTCTACCACCCTCCGTACATTCTCCAATATAATTTCTAAAACTTACAAAACATCAATCATACATCAAAATTTGTGAGCGTCGCTTTTATGAGATCCTGCTCAATGGACTTTAAACCTCCTCACATTTACGTACCTTGTTGCTTTTATGGGGTCTCTAACCCCAAGGGACTTTAAAACTGCACGTACCTTATCAATACTTTGTCCACTTACTATTACTAGGACACTTGCAGCATAATGACAACAATCAATTTAGTATCTCCAATTGCAGAACTTCGATATAAACAGGCGTCTGCTCACCTTTTTCTATGCGGCACTGCTTGTTGTTGTCATCAAACGTCAGTTGTCCGTTGTTTCTATTTTTCTCTCTATCCGTCACTTCTCCATCTTCATCACGTTGGGGTCACCAATTTTGTTGGACTTTGGCTCAATCTACCAACTTACTTTCTATGTGTGAGCCAAGTCCTGTGTGTTCTTTTAAATGAAGCAATAGGAGAAGATATTCGGTCTCACACTCTTAATTTATTTTACACAGTAAGTGGACAAGGCATTCAGAGCTCTGGGTCTAAACCTCTTTGTCCCTGACAAACTACGTGTGCCAGTTCAAAAAGAAAGACCTCGTTTTGTCCCTGCCCCAGTCTTTTATACCATAAAAAACATCATATAAAC
>NW_025191696.1:0-3567 GCF_004010195.1 Chiloscyllium plagiosum
GGCATTATAACATGAGCTCTAAAAGGAAAAACACAGCTTTGTATTTTAATCTGAAGGAAAATCATTCTTTTTATGGCTAATGTACAATTATTTTGTTGTTGTGGCAAAAACATGACTGTAGATCTGTCTTAATTACAGCATTGATATGGCAAATCAGAAAAATACATGCTCTGCTTTTGTTATATAAAGTATTTCAATAATCTGAGTGTGCTTTATCTTTACTTAATATTCCAGAGATTTTATCAAACATTAGTGGAAAAATAAGGAAGTGAAAGGGCAACAAGGATTCCACCCCCCCCCCCCACCCTTTCTCTGAAGCCATTAACATCTGTTGCTGCTGGCCTCTATCACCATGATCATTCCTCAGCATTGGCCACTCTGGGGTCTATAAATAATCTAAGGAAGGGTAGGATCAGGATTTTGAAATTTGTGTGTGGTCTGGGACGGAGCAGGCAGGAATGCAATTTTGTGGATTCTAGTTTGCAACCATAATTCTGATACCAAGTTATTTTCAATCAGCGGGCCATGGTGCGGTATTGATGATACATCACTTCCTCAAGATAGCCAGCTGAGGCCAGTTCTTCATAAGCACCATAGCCTGTTCCTGTGCTGATTGCAATTTTCAATGTAGGCAGGCAACATCAGCCCACACTATGTTCAAGCCAGCGGATGGGGTTCAGGCAGCAAGTGGGAAGGGAGCGAATGTGGAGGGACTGGGGATTTGAGATATTGCATGAGGGATGCTCTGCTCTTCCTGATTCAGATCTGCTGTTGGACCTCGGCTGCAGCTGCTGGCTGTCTCCTGGAGGCAGTGCTTCTCCAGAATCGTCACCAAGTCAAACCAAGTTAAAACAAATAAAGCAAAGTTTCACCTGACCTCTACTACCTCTCTCCATCTTCACCATTGGTCAGTGGCTATTGCTGATAGCAGAGTATTAGAAGGCCTCTCCTTGATCCCCCAGGGCCCACTATCCCTGATTGGACATTATCCATTCATGGTGCCAAGACTATTTAGTCTGAGATCTGACCATTTAAGCTGACATCAGTAATTCTGCAGAGAAACGACTGAACTGGAAACCTTCTGGTCTCTCTGCCTTGGGTATACAGAGGAACCTCGATTATCCGTACATCAATTATCTGAATATCGGATTATCCGAAGGAGATCTCGAGGTCTCGATAGAAACATTACATCAAAGACGTGTTTCCAACGCTGATCGCATCTTTTGTTTACAGTGATTAAAAGTGAACTTGGCTTACTGAAATGCTGCTGAGAACAACCCTGAACTGATGGGAGTCCAGGCAACATCTCCAAATGACTGACTTCCCGTCCTCTCTCTCTCCCCCCACACTTTCCATGGAATTCTACACAGGGATGTGCCCTAAACCCCCTTTCCCAGATAATCTCTCCAACATTGTCCTGTACAGGGCAAAGGTAGAACCTGTCAAAAGGTTGTGTGTGTGGCTGTGTGTGTGTGTGTGCGCGCTCACGCTATTAGCGGACTCACCCCCCCACCTCAAAAGGCGGCTGCAGCGGTCTTGTTGTTGGTGTCCAGTCTGGCTGCCCAGTGGGGTGGATTGGGGGCTTGCGGTGATGGATAGGGTTGAGGTGAGCGGGTTGGGTGGTGGAGGGGTGAGGGGGGTTGGGCAGTGTTGGATGGGTTTGAGGCGCGGGGGGGGTGGGGTTGGACGGGGTTGATGGGAGGCGGAGGGCGCAGTGTTAGGGGAGCAGGCAGGGGTTGGGGGCTCGTGCGCAGTGTGCTGCTAGCTAGTATCCTGAACAGGGAGTGGATTTAACAGAAAACTCCAAGCCCCGGAGGAAAGGCATTGAATCAATTAACCGAATAATCAATTATCCGGACAAAATAGTGCCTGCCCATCTTTTCAGATAATTGAGGTTCCTCTGTATACTGCAAGTTCTTGGACTTGGAAAGTGCTGTCTAAAGAACTTTGTTGATTGCTGCATTGCACCTTTCAGAGGGTGCACACTGTTGCGACCATAAATTTAAAGTCCACATTGAAAAAGGAGAGTGAATGGTTCAAATATCAGCTGTGGGTGGTGCAAAGAGCATGTGTGCAGGAGGACTGCCTGATGAAGGATCACAACCACGTGATGAGGGAGCAGCGCTCCGAAAGCTAGTGCTTCCAATTGTTGTGAAACTTGAAAGGGTTTAGAAAAGATCTACACGGATGTGGCCAGGGTTGGAGGATTTGACCTATCAGGAGAGATTGAATAGGCTGGGGATGTTTTCCCTGGAGTGTCAGAGACTGAGGGGTGACCTTAGAGGTTTAAAAAATCATGAGGGGCGTGGATAGGATACACAGACAAAGTCTCTTCCCTGGGGTGGGAGAGTCCAGAACTAGAGGGCATAGGTTTAGGGTGAGAGGGGAAAGATATAAAAGAGACCTAAGAGCCAACTTTTTTACTCAAAGGGTGGTATGTATGTGGAATGAGCTATCAAGGGAAGTGGTGGAGGCTGGTACAGTTGCGACATTTAAGAGGCATTTGGATGGGTATATGAATAGGAAGGTTTGAAGGGATATGGGGTGGGTGCTGGCAGGTGGGAGTAGATTGGGTTGGGATATCTGGTATGCATGGACGGGTTGGACTGAAGGATCTGTTTCCATGCTGTACATCTCTATGACTGAAACCTGTTGGACTGTAACCTGGTGTTGTGTGATTTTTAACTTAGTGCAGGAGGAAGCTGACATCCTTGGGAAGTCATAGAAATTTTTATAATGACAGCAAATGGCTCAAACATCAGCTCTAGGAGAGTATGCAGTAAGAAAATCCTCAGCAAATAGGAGATACAAGGGTCAAAAGGGCACAAAACAGATTGTGCAAGGCATCAGTCAGCACTGCTTATCCATGTCCCAGACTGATTCAGTACAAAAGAGCCAGGAGTAACAGCAAAAGAGGTGACTAAGTCAGCAAAGTTATTCTGATGTTGAGAAAGTGCAAATAGAGTCTGTAAATAAGACTAGTTTCACAAAACTCGATCCAGCTGGTGCTTCCCTGACTCAATGACCTGCTAGTAAGTGTGCAATTGTAATAATGGGTTCACAAAATATTGCAGCAATAAAGCATCGTGGAGAGGAAGCAGCCTCCAGTACCAATGAACATGAAATAAAGGTGGGGTTGACTGTGGTGATGTCACTATGGGTGGAATGTGGGGAGACCAACAGAGCGAGTGCGGATGCATCCTCAAAGCCAGTCACAGAATCATTTTACATTACGCTGGTTAACATTTGAACACAGCGGCTCTAAAAATACAATTCCTTTGAACAACTCTGTCATTTCCAGTTGAAATCATTATATATGCATGGCTCATCACCAGCATTTCAGTTATGTAATATCAGGAACCAGCCACAACCAAAATTGGAGGAACTCAGAGGAAAGTCAGAAGCTTTTCTCTTGCAAGGTGATCTGCTTTGCCTCCTGGAGTCACTTTATTTTAAAATATAAAATCTCAGTTAAGCTGGGAGTTTGAATTTTAAAAAAATGTTCTGGTCTTCCCCCAAGATCATAACATAAGTCAATAATATAATCCCTCAGCACTAACCTTTGAC
>NW_025191697.1:0-3568 GCF_004010195.1 Chiloscyllium plagiosum
TAAAAGACTTAAAGGTAAGTTAGGAAGGGGCAGAGACAGAGAGAGAGAGAGAGAGCGAGAGGGAGAGAAAGAGGTAGTGCTGTATTCTGGGGACTGCATGGACAACAGAAAGATTCCAAGATATTCTCAGCAAATATCCTCCTCTCTTCCCAGACCTGTGTGTCACGGAGGCAAAAGTGAGGACTGCAGATGCTGGAGATCAAAGATTAGATTAGAGTGGTGCTGGAGAAGCACAGCAGGTCAGGCAGCATCCGAGGAGCAGGAAAATCAACATTTCGGGCAAAAGCCCTTCATCAGGAATCCTCAACCTGTCAACCACCACCCCTCCCCCCACCTCGCCCCTCACTCCAGTCTCTCACCCTCACAACATACAGCCCTCCATTCCCTCTGCTCCAATCCCAACCTCACCATCAAACCAGCGGATAAAAGGGTGCAGTTTGGCACACTGACCTCTACACCGCTGAAGCCAGACGCAAAACATTTCCTGCTCCTGTGTGTGAGGGAGTCTTTAGTTAGACTCTAAACTGCTGGTCTGGGACCAATGTTTAATATTTTCAAACTGACATAACTAACAAGGCTTCAAAAAGATTTTTTAAAAAGCAAGGAATAGTGAAGCTTTGCTGCCCTAGAATTAGCATCTCAATGGCCAGGAAGATCCAACAAGGCTCCTGTTCTGGGAATTAACATCTCAATAATAGGAATAGAGAGAGAGAGGAGTTGAACACGTGGCTACAGGGATTGTGCAGGAGGGAGGATTTTGGATTCTTGGATATTTGGGGCTCTTTCTGGGGTAGGTGGGATCTCTACAAGCAGGATGGTCTTCATCTGAACCAGAGGGGTACCAATATCCTGTGGGGGAAATTCACTCAGGCTATTGGGGTGGGTTTAAACTAATCCAGCAGGGGGATGGGAATCAAAATTGTAGTTCGAGTATAGAAAAGGTTGAGAGTAGGGAGGTCCAAAATCAAGTTTCAGGGACACAAGATGTCACCGGCAAGCAAGAAGTTGGTTTTAAGTGTGTCTACTTCAACGCCAGGAGCATCCGGAATAAGGTGGGTGAACTTGCAGCATGGGTTGGTACCTGGGACTTCGATGTTGTGGCCATTTCGGAGACATGGATAGAGCAGGGACAGGAATGGTTGTTGCAGGTTCCAGGATTTAGATGTTTCAGTAAGAACAGAGAAGATGGTAAAAGAGGGGAGGTGTGGCATTGTTGGTCAAGGACAGTATTATAGTTGCAGAAAGGATGTTTAGGGACTCGTCAATTGTGGTTTATTGGGCTGAGGTTAGAAACAGGAAAGGAGAGGTCACCCTTTTGGGAGTTTTCCATAGGCCTCCAATAGTTCCACAGATAGCAAAGATGATTCGATAGGAGTGAGAGAGACAGGGTAGTTGTCATGGGGGACTTCAACTTTCCAAATATTGACTGGGAGCACTATAGTACGAGTACGATAGATGGGTCAGTTTTTGTCCAATGTGTGCAGGAGGGCTTCCTGACACAGTATGTAGACAGGCCAACAAGGGGCAAAGCCACATTAGATTTGGTACTGGGTAACGAGCCTGGCCAGGTGTTAGACTTGGAAGTAGGTGAGCACTTTGGTGATAGCAATCACAGTTCTGTTATGTTTACTTTAGTGATAGAAAGGGATAGGTGTATAGCACTGGTCAAGCGTTACAGCTGGGGGGAAAAGCAATTACGATGCAATTAGGCAAGATTTAGGATGCATAGGATGGGGAAGGAAACTGCAGGGAATGGGCACATTAGAAATGTGGAGCTTATTCAAGGAAAAGCTCCTATGTGTCCTTGATAAGTATGTACCTGTCAGGCAGAGAGGAAGCTGTAGAGCGCTGGAAGGAAGTGGAATCTCTGGTCAAGAGGAAGAAGAAGGCTTATGTTAGGATGAGATGTGAAGGCTCAGTTAGGGCCCTTGAGGGTTACAAGGTAGCCAAGAAAGACCTAAAGAGAGAGCTCAGAAGAGCCAGGAGGAGACATGAAAAGTTGTTGGCGGATAGGATCAGGGTAAACCCTAAAGTTTTCTATAGGTATCTAAGGAATAAAAGAATGATGAGAGTAAGATTAGTAGGATAGTAGTGGGATTTTGTGTGTGGAGTCAGAGGAGATAGGGAAAGCACTAAATGAATATTTTTCAACAGTATTCACTCTAGAAAATGACAATGTTGTCGAGGAGATTACTGAGATACAGGCTATTAGGCTAGGTGGGATTGAGGTTCACAAGAAATGGGTATTAGAAATACTACAGAGTGTGAAAATAGATAAGTCCCCTGGGCCGGATGGGATTTATCCTAGGATCCTCTGGGAAGCAAGGGAGGAGATTGTCGAGCCTTTGGCATTGATCTTTAAATCATCATTGTCGACACGAATTGTGCCAGAAGACTGGAGGATAGCAAATGTGGTTCCCCTGTTCAAGAAGGGGAGTAGAGACAACCCTGGTAATTATAGACCAGTGAGCCTTACTTCAGTTGTTGGTAAAGTATTGGAAAAGGTTGTAAGAGATAGGATTTATAATCATCTAGAAAAGAATAATTTAATTAGGGATAGTCAGCACAGTTTTGTGAAGGGTAGGTCGTGCCTCACAAACCTTATTAAGTTCTTTGAGAAAGTGATCAAACAGGTAGATGAGAGTAAACTGGTTGATGTAGTGTATATGGATTTCAGCAAGGCGTTCGATAAAGTTCCCCACAGTAGGCTACTGTACAAAATGCGTAAGAATGGGATTTTGGGAGATATAGCAGTTTGGATCCGTAATTGGCTTGCTGAAAGAAGACAGAGAGTGGTGGTTGATGGGAAATGTTCATCCTGGAGTCCAGTTACTAATGGTGTACCGCAAGGGTCGGTGTTGGGTCCACTGCTGTTCGTCATTTTTATAAACGACCTGGATGAGGGCATGGAAGGGTGAGTTAGTAAATTTGCAGATGACACTAAGGTCGGTGGAGTTGTGGATAGTGACGAAGGATGTTATAGGTTACAGAGAGACATAGATAAGCTGCAGAGCTAGGCTGAGAGGTGGCAAACGGAGTTTAATGCGGAATAGTGTGAGGTGATTCACTTTGGAAGGAGCAACAGGAATAAGGAGTACTGGGCCAGTGATAGGATTTTTGGTAGTGTGGATGAGCAGAGAGATCTTGGTGTCCAGGAACAGGGATTCCTGAAAGTTTCCACCCTGGATGATAGGGTTGTTAAGAAAGCATATGGTGTGTGAGCTTTTATTGCTTGAGGGATTGAGTTTCGGAGCCAAGAGTTGGTGTGACAGTTTATTTCTGTCTCATCTGTTCAGCTTGGCTTGGCTTGCTTTGCTGCTTTTTGGTTTTTTTTCCTGTTCGTTTTGGTGTTTGTTCTCTGGTTATGAAATATGGAGGGTATTTGATGCCAGAAAAGCTGGCTAGGGACAACAAATGCTGTTAGAAATGCTGATACAATTCTTGCTACTCAGCCACAAGATACTAGTATGAGTACTCAACAAGGTCCTAGTGTCCAGACAGAAAGATTTGCTGAAAGAATCTTAAGATTTATAAAATTGCCAGGGTTGGAGGATTTGAGCCATAGGGA
>NW_025191698.1:0-3568 GCF_004010195.1 Chiloscyllium plagiosum
TGCTGCAACCAATATTTCAATAAGAAATGGGAATGTAATAGCAGGTGGGACCCACCCTGCCCTCCTAATGTGGCCATGTTTGGGAAACCTCGGAGAGTCCAATCTCATTCATTCCATCTCGGCGTTTTTCCCTGTTTAGGATTGCTTTCAAAGTACAACAGTGTGATGGCAGGGGTTCGAGCCCGGGTTAACTGCTGGGAAGGAGACAGGTCCAACCCTTTCCCAGTAATTGGCAAGCTATTCCCGAGGCCGTTATCAGGACCAATTGGATTGGGACTGAAATACAAACAGAAACTGCTGGGGAAGCTCAGCAGGTCTGACAGCGTCAGCATCAGATCCCTTCAGTTCTGAAGGACAATCCCTGGACTCTAGAGGTTCACTCGGATTGCTCCCCCAAAAAGATGCCCCTCCTACTAAATCCCACCAGGAATTTGTGTGCTATCTGTCAGCTCTCCAGGATCTGCAGTGCCTTGTTTTAGATGTTGACCAACTGAAGGGGATATTGGGTCAGGTGAGGGTCTACCTCATTCATTTGGGCAGATGTCAAGGAGCATCTTAAACCGGAGAGGGATTGGGGGGGATTGGAGCCGTTTAGAGAGAGAGTACAGAAGGTAACACAGCTCAGCTCAAAGCACGGTGCTTAATGCTGCCCTGATTAATATATTGAAGATGGCAGAGGGGCAGATGAGCTGAGACAGGGTGGGAGCTGGGCGATATTGATGATGTGGAAGGACAGTGTGTGCATCTGATCACATTCTGTCAGTCTGACTAATAGCAATCATTCCTGGTACTGGATTCACTGAGGGGTCAAGGGTCAGTGAACAGAGCGGACTGTCCCTGTTATTCTGTTCCTGACTCTCCAGCTCCCGCTCTGTTAGTGACCTCTCAGTCTCCCGGGAAATGGGCTGTTTCCCAATTGTGCCGGATTCCTGGCCTTTATCCTTGGCTGAGCTGAGAGTTGATAGTCTGAGGAATATCATTCCCAAATGACTCCTGTCCAAGATAATACCGATTAATGAGTCTGTATATCCTCCATTAATCTGTAAACATCATTGCTCAGGGCTGTAGGGACATGTATTGATGACATTGAGGATGTTATGAACCAGACCAAACTCCTCTGCCTTAAGAAAATGGTCTTGACCCCTTTTCCTGATTTCCTGAAGGCAAGTGTAAGGTGTTACAATGCGATTGGTCAAACTGCCAGGCTTGAATCAAAACACACTTTACTCCCCACTATCGTTGTAATACAAACATAAGAAAGAAAGATTGGGCAAACCGAACTCGATTGGAAACCTTAGCTAAATGAACTATAAACAGCGACTGTTTGGATATAGTAACATTCCATAAACCACACAATTCTGGTCTTTCTGCTGTCGGGAGAATGGTGTGAAACTTGTAAAGATTCAGAAAAGATTTACAAGGATGTTTGCAGAGTCAGGATTTCTGATTGTTTTGAGGCTGGAGTTTATTTTATCCTTGTATAGATGTGACACATTAACCCCCCGCCCCCCCAACCACTACAGAAGCTGTTGGAACTGTTCAGTGTTTCCAGCGGCTTCTGTAATTATTTCAGGTTCCTGACGGGAGCAGTCTCTCACTTTTCGAACAAAACAAACCCATCCTTGTGCTGCAATCAATATTTCAATAAGAAATGGGAAGCAGCAGAGGGGAAAGCTGCAGAGATGCCGAGCAATGCTGCCCGGTTCCACACTGCAATTCACAGGAACCATCGCCAGGAAAAGCAAGGAGCAATCTGACAGATCTGGTTTACCACAGAATGAAAGATTTATTTCCTCGATTTATCCTAGTGTCTTTCCTTTAAAAGGCTGTTTACAAACTACAATGGCCAGGAATCGAATTCGGGTCAACTGCTTGGAAGGCAGCTATGCTCCCCACTATCCCACCATCACCCTACGAGCAGCTCCCTCCCCATTCCCAAACACACTTAACAAGGCCGTGACCATCACTAACTGGATTGGGGCTGAAATCAAAATATACCCATCCTCTGTATCTCACCCAGTGATGGAGCTAAACCCGATTGAGTTTGATGTGAACAGGATGGGGGAAGTGGCCACGCTGAACATGGCCTGGGAATTTGTAATGCTGCAGTGTGGAGAGAGGTTTACTCTGTATCTGACCCCATTCGCTACCCGCCCTGGAGATTTAAATGGGTAGAATTTAATGGGAGCTTTATTTTGTATGGAACCCTGTGCTCCCTCTGCCCTGGGAGTGTTTGCTGGGAACACTGTCTAACCTCTGTGATATGGATCCTATGAAGATTGATGGGAGACAGTGTAAATGGAATTGTCAGGGTCCAATTCCTTCACGCTCCAATCCCTGGTAAGATCTCCTCCCACACCATGTTCCATCCTAACTCCTGACTGTGTTAGATACATTAATACATTGGGATGGGCAGGGGTGCTTTTAAACCTGGGATCTTGCTGTATAACTTGCCTTCAAAATGCTCTCGCTCCCCCTTTCAACAAATCTTTTCTCTCTTTTATCCTGAAGAACTTTTGTTTGGAAAGCTGCAACGTGAAGATCCAAAATGTTCGAGGCCAGGAAAGAACAACCTCCAGAGGAGGAGCACGGGCCTGAGGCCTGAGGCCTGGTCGACAGGCTGCACCCCGTGGTGGCTCACGTGGTTTGTGTGTTTATTTACCTCGAGGTTTAATCCCCTCTGGGGGACCCTGCGTTTTTGGGGCCTCTGGTTAACTGGCTCCTGTCAGATTGGGGCCCTGTTGTTTTTTAAACAGGTTTGAAGCCTGGGGCTAAACTTTGTCAATTCCCAGGATCTGAGAGGCAGGACTCCCTGAGGGGAAATTTAAAACTCAAGTGCTGTGAGACTCTCTAAAGACTTGTCATAAAGTCAGAGTAATGTGGGTTATGGGGAGGGCAGGCTGAGAAAATTCAACAGTGAGAGAAAGGTTTAAAAAATTGAGAGAGCTGGGGAAACAGAAGGGGATCAAGAGGGAGAGGCATTTTGAGATTGTGAAATCGCTGCAATGTTTGATTCTGGGGTGACAGGAAATAATTAAACTGAAGCAGCATCACAGAGGGGAGAAATGATCAGAGTAATTAGCTGCTGCTGCGTTGTTGCATGTGGGATCTTGCTGTGCACCAACTGCCCCAATGCTACCAATGTAGGCAGTAAGTGTTTTAATCAGCTAATCCGGCATTTCAAAGTTTTTCCAAGGATTTAGCATGCAAACTCAGCTCATCGCCCGATATGTTTGTGTTTGGATGTTGCTGAGAGATTATCTGTGTCACTGAAAGAGGAATTACCTGGGATCTTGCTGTGCAATCATTCTGTAATGATTTTCCTCTTTTGCCTTTCAACTAATGCTGTCTCTTTCCTCCCACAGGCCACCTGAAGATTCAAAGAGAGAAACTTTAGGATCAGGAGACCTTTGAACAAGAGCTTTCTCCAGAGGGGACATGGTCCTGAGGCCTGAGGCCTGGTCGACAGGCTGCACGCTGTGGTGGCTCACGTGGTTTGTGTGTTTATTTACCCCGAGGTTTAATCTCCTCTGGGGGACCCTGGGGTTTTAGGGGCATCTGGTTAACT
>NW_025191699.1:0-3568 GCF_004010195.1 Chiloscyllium plagiosum
CAAATATGTTGCATTTGGTTAACAATACAAAGTATTTTTTTGTCGTTCAGTAATGTTAACCTGATTATAATAAATACACACTGAGCTGAAAGTTGGCACTAAAATATGACACAAAATCTGGGTATGGTCGTGTCCCTGCCTCTGAGCAGGAACTTTGGATTTGATTCCAATTTCTGAACTTGTATGGTAGTGTTCCCAGCTCTGGACTAGAAGGCCTGGATTCAAGTCCTGCTTGTGCAGAGGTATGTCACAGCATGTCAGAACAGGCTGATGAACAAACACACAGGAGAATACTGTTACAGCTTTATGGGTATTGCTGAGTGATGCTGGTGTCCCTACCTCCAGGCACAAAGATCTAGGTGTAAAGCTCACAGATGTGTCTCGTGATACAAATGAACAAACGGATTAAAATGGATTTAGAATTGTGACTTGATAGACAAGGAAGAGGTGTAAGCATTGAATTTCAGAATTTACGCCCAGAATGTCTAAAAGTACAGCTATTCGTCTTGATTGGAGTCACATTTCGCAGCAGTAAAGGTTTATAAAATCAGAACGTTTATGGATAGGGTGAGTAGTCAGAGTTTTCCCCGATGTTAGGGGCGTCCAAAACTAGAGGGCATTGGTTGAAAGTGAGAGGGGAAAGGTTTTGATGAGGCCTAAAGGGCACCTTTTCACACAGAATGTGGTGTGTGTATGGAATTGGCTGCCAGAGGAAGTGGTGGAGGCTGGTACAATTACAGCATGTAAAAGGCATCTGGATGCTGACAGACCTGCCAAGCTTTTCCAGCAATTTCTGTATTTCTTTAAAAAATAAATTATTTTTAACACAGGTATTCTGAATAAATAAAACATTTTATGTTTTACTGACGCAGGACCATATAAACATATTTCAAATGGACGGAGACCATTTTCTGCTAAGAGTATGGCTCTGTGTATGACAGCAGCAATGATGCACCTACATGGAACAGGGAATGTGATGGAGACATAGTTTGGACAAAGTACAAGGATACCTCACATGGTCTAGTTTGGTAGAGGATGACATTACTGTGTGATTCAGCTCAGAGAGGGAGAATATGTAATCTGCCCGAGAAGGAACTCTCTCTCCTTCATTGTTCCTCATCACAGCAATGTGTACGAGCTAAAAAAAATACACTACAGTCATCGTTACCATTCTTATTTTATAGAATCCCTGCAGTTTTGAAACAGGCCCTTCGGCCCAACAAGTCCATATCAACCTTCCCAACCCATTCCCCTATATTTACCGCTGACTATTGCACCTAACCAAGAAACCCCTGAACACTACAGACAATTTAGCATGAGCAATACACCAAACCTATATAGTTTGTGTTAGGAAACTGGATCACCCATTAGAAGCTCACACAGACAAAGGGAGAATGTGCAACCTCCACACAGACAGTCACACAAGGCTGGAATCGAACCCAAATCCCTGGTGCTAACCACCGTGCTACCCTTTGGGTGCTCCCAGACCAGAATTCATTGGAATCTACTCACTGCCGAAAGCAAAGGGAATTCAGCCAAATCCAACTTTCCCAGGATGAAATCCCATTGCTAGCAGCTGTGTCAGTACAATATCTTCAGAAGCAGAATAACGTTTTGGACAATCTCGCATGAGTTCCAATAATATCTGGACGAAGTCCTTTCAAGTTAAAATTGCAGAGATTNGGTCCCACCTTCCCCAGAAAGAGCCCCAATTATCCAAGTACCTGAAACCCTCCCTCCTGCACCATCCTTGCAGTCACGTGTTCAGCTGATATCTCTCCCTATTCCTTGCCTCACTATCATGTGGCACGGGTAACAATCCAGAAATAACAACTCTGTTTGTTGTAGCTCTCAGCTTCCACCCTAGATCCGTGAGATCCTGCCTTACATCTCTATCCCTCTTTCTACCCATGTCGTTGGTACCTACATGGATCACAAGTTGAGGCTGGTCATCCTCTCTCTTCAGGACCCCAAAGATACGATCCGAGACATCTCGGACTCTGGCACCTGGGAGGCAACATACCAACCGTGAGTCTCGTTCATTCCCTACAAACCTCCTATCTGAGCCTTTAACTATTGAGTCCCCAGTGACTAACACTCTCCTCCTTTCCCTCCTTCCCTTCTGTTCAACAGGGACAGGCTCTGTGCCAGAGACCTGAGCCCTACTGCATACCCCTGGTAAGTTGTCCCCCTCAACAGTATACATGTTTTTCAGGGGAACGACCACAGGGGATCCCTCCATTGACTGTTTTTTTCCCCTTTCAAACAGTCACCCAGCTTTCTTCTTGCCTCGGAGTAACTACTTCCCTGTAACTCCTACCTATCACAGCCTCTGCCTCCCGAATGATCCCTAACACGGTCTTGGAGGAGAGAGAGTTGGGTGCACTTCCTACAGATGTACTTGGATGGGACACTATTGGCGTCCCTGACCTCAAACAGCATGCAGGAGGAACATTGCTCTCCCTGTACTGCCATCCCTGCTAGTCCCCTAGTCACAAAGTAATTCTCATTTTCAGTATTCTCATTTTTCACCTACGAGTACAGGGTGTGGGGTTGTGGTCGTTGAGCCATTCCTAGCTAGTACTTACCAGCTTCTTCCCTCCCTTTTATTCTCCCAGGTTTTATCCGACTTGGGTTCTGTGGCTGACTGAGAAGCTTTAGTTTCATGAATCAGTTTGTAGCAATTATTACCAGCTGGTCTTCAACAGGAGTTCTGACTATGCAAGTTTTTAAATTCTTCTAAATCAATAACTTTTGTGAGAGCTTCATACATGGCATTTCATCCTAATGTTCCTATCCACCTGCAAAAATGCTTTTCCTTTACCTTTTCAAATTCAATCAAGATTTTCTTCACACGTTGCTTCCTCAAATTTCTGAACTTTTTCCTTCAAGAACTGTCTCAAACTGTCCAAGATAGTCTCCCACAGCATCATAATCCATTGAATCCTCCTCTGACAGTGAATCATAAATCTCATGTACTGTACCTGCCAACTTTCTCTATGGGAAATGTCTGCTTTTCCTTAAGTCACTTGCTTTATTTCATTCTCAAGTGAAAGAATAAAGAATGTCTTCACATTCTTCTCCTCAAACCATGGTATGCTCTGTACCAATAAACATTTTTTTTGAGAATTATGGCTCAGACTGACCTGCATTGGCATCTGATGTCTTTTTTAAGGGGCTGATATTAAGCACTATTTTAAGCTTATAGTTTTGTTCTCTCTATCTCATCTTTCCCTTCACAATTTTAATTCTGATTTTCATTTGTATATCCATCCTTTTCAATAACAATGTTCTTTCTTTCTCTGTCTCAAGCAACATTTTTTTTTCATCATGATCAGACTGCCTTAACTGTAACCCAATCACAGCTGACTCCAGTGTGCATCTACTCGCACTTCCTGTTGTCTCAAGCGTAAATACTGTGCTCGTCCTTTACATTTCTCTCCCTTCTTCAACCTGACAGGCATTTCCACTTCTAGTTTATTTGCCAATTTAATCAGCAACATCTTTTCGACCTGCAGAAAGGTTTCAGCAGCTTTTAATGCCATTTTATTTAGAACATAGAACATAG
>NW_025191700.1:0-3568 GCF_004010195.1 Chiloscyllium plagiosum
AGGTGTATGGTGTGTTGGCTTTCATTAGCGAGTATAAGTGATATGAGGTTGTTCCCCAGCTCTGTAAAGCCCTGGCTAGACCACACTAACATTATTGTGTTCAGTTCTGGTCGCTGCATTATAGTAAGAAGTTGGAAACTTTAAAGATGGTGCAGAGGACTTTTGCTGGGAAGCTGTCCGGGCTAAAGTGCATGTCTTATGAAGAAACGTTCAGTGAGCTGGGTCTTTTTTCAGTAGAATGAAGGATGATGAGCGTTGGCCTGACGGAAGTGTGCAAGATGATGAGAATCATAGATAGATCTGAGAGTCAGAGTTTTTTTTTCTCCAGGCAGAAAAGTCTATCACTGGGGGACATAAATTAAGGCGATTGCAGGGACGTTTACGGAAGATATCAGAGGTAGGTTCTTTACACAGGGAGTGGTGGGTGCATTGAATCCACTGCTAGTTGTATTGCTAGAGTCAGATACATTCGGGACATTTATCGACTCTTGGCACATGGAAGAAAGTACAACGAAGCGTGCGTAAGTTAGTTTGATCTGCCCATCGGAGAAAAGGTCGTCATAACATCGATGACCGAAAACCCTGTATTGTGCTGTACTGTTCTATGTTCTGTGTTCTATACTTCAAATTAAATTGGGCACTGAGTAAGATGTCAAAAATTAAGATAAAATATTGAGTTACTTTCCTGGGACAAATCGACCTGCCCTGCAAGAGTACATAGTGTCGCATCGGGAGATATCTTGAAATAAGCTGGGATGTACTGACCTGATTATGCATGGTGTGGATGTAGGAGATACTGTTCCAATTCAGTGTAACCCACTAAATATGGTACAGTTTCAAAAGGAGATCGAACTCGTCCTGCAAGACGGAATAATCCAATTGAGTTGAAGTGATTTGAACACATCCATACTAATAGTGCCGAAATCAGATGGTATCTGACTGTAATGAGTGAATGATCGCAACGTCAATGCAGTTACGAAGACTGTTGGATGTCCGACTCTGTTTGGAAGACGGGATTGAAAAGATTGGACAAACATATTTCTCAATTGAACTTGCTCAAAGGACATTGACAACTACTTTTGTCCAAACGACTGAATAGATTTTCAGCTTTTGTACTGTTGAATAGACTGGATCAATTCAAAGTCATGCTATTTAGTACCAAATAATGTGCCAGACGCATTTCAGATAAAATCAATAAGATCGTTTCTGGTTGATCAAATTGTGCTGGACATATAGATGATGTGGTAACTTTTCGTCAGACATGGAACAATCATTTGTCACATTTATCAAAATTGTTCGATCGACTTCGGGAGGTAGGCTTGGTTTTCACCTTGGTAAAAATGAATTTTCCAAAGTCCAAAGCATCTTCTTAGCCATGTTATTGTTCATGGACAAATGGACCCACTGTATGAAACGTAAAGGTAAGTAGGGAGTTTTCCATCCATTCGACAAAACAGAGCAGTGCAACAGATTGGATTTCATTGAAAATTTAAACCAAATTTTAGCAGTGAGGCTGCTCCACTCACTGAATTGCTAAAGAAAGGCAATGGGTTTCAGTGAAAAGCGGACTGTCAGAAGACATTTGACAGCCTAAAAGGTGTGTGAACCTCTGCCCCAGTATGAGCCAGACAAATTAATGCAAAGCTGTTCAAGGTAGCTATTGATGCGAGTGTTGTGGGTTTCAGTGCTATGTCCACGCCAGAAGACAACGTGAAGAAAGAAAAGGCCTATTAAGTATCTCTCAAAGAAGTTGAACATTCATCAGCAGAAATATTCGACAGTTGAGAAGGAGACTTTGAGCTTGTTGGTGGCATTATAACTTTTTAAATGTTTATGCCACCAATAATGTATCTGAGACAACTCATTGAATTTTATGGAGAATTGTAAGGACAAAAAGTCCATACTGGTTAGTTGGAGCTTGTCGTTACAGTCATTCAATTTGAAAATCATGCATGTGGAGGACTAGAAAACGTGAGTGACGACGTGATTCCGAGACTTGGATGAGAAACTGAAGCAATCGATGACAGGAGTAAAGCAGATTGTAATCGAATTTAGTGTGCATGTTAACATGTTTAATGCCAATGTCAATTGTATAAGTGTTGCAGTGCAATGAGAATTTAACATTAAAGTGTTTTAAAATGAACTCATCTTTAGATATTGTTGTTTCGTTTTTATCAGGGAGCAGCTGTGATAATGCTACTCTTTTAACAAGGTTAAGTTGTCCTTGGGTTTTATTTCAGAGAGGCAGAGGTCCTGGATGTCAAGTCTGGATAGGTTTTAGGGTCAGTTTGATTATAGCTAATAGATGCTGCCTCAGAAAAAAAGGCTTTCCAGTGTAAATAAGTTCACTTGAGCGCAGAAAGGGGAGCAGCCAGTCCTCTCAGCTCAACTTTTCCTCGATCTGATTTGTTTTTCGCAAGCAGGCAGTTTTGTGTGGCTGCTGGTTAAAGGAACAGTTACATGAAATATGGTGTTCCATGCTGAACCTCTCTGCCATCTCTCACCTGCAATACTCTATGTTTGATGCTAGCTTCTTTTTTTTAAGTGAAGGGCTGTTTATGCGGAATAATGCAGTGATCTCAGAAAAAAAACTCCTTGTTAAGTTGAGGTAGTCAGGTGGGTTTTCGGATAGGTTAAGACATTTTACATTGCGTTCTCGTTTGTTTGTGTTTCAATTAGTACTCTGTAAAGAATTTAGTTTTGTACAAAACCGAGGGATTTGACCAGATGCACCACGTCTGAAATATTCACTATATATATCGTGAAAATAACTCGAAAAACAATGGTGTGGGTTAACTTCGTGAAATACGTGATGTTTTCTGACATGGTCCATAACAGGTTCAAATTCAACAACAGTCTTGAAGCTCAACACCATCCAGGAATAAGTAACCGGATCGAGTGGTATTACATCCACATGTATGCATCCCCTCAACATCCAACATTTATTAACAACAGTGTCTAACATCTTCAAGATTCATTGCAGAAATACACCAAAAGTCCTCATACATCACCTTCGAAAGCGACGACCACAATATTTCATTTCTCCACGACACCTCATCATCCTGACTCTGAAATATATCAGCATTCTTTCACTGTTGCTGGAATTCACTCAATCGGGGTAATAATGGGCAAAGTACTGGGGAAGTGATTGCTGGGACTCTTGCTGAGATATTTATATCATTTATAGTATCTTGTGAGGTGCCAGAAAATTGGAGTTGGCTAGCGTGGTAAAGGTATTTAAGAAAAGTGGTATGGACAAGCCAGGGAACGATAGATCTGACGTCGCTGGTGAGTAAGTTGTTGCAGGGAATACTGAGGGACAAGATTTACAAGTATTTGGAATGGAAAAGACGTATAAAGAATGGTCCATATGGCTTTGTGCGTGGGAAATCATGTCTCAGGAACTTGATTTTTTAAATAAGGAACAAAGAGGATTGATGAGTGCAGAGTGGCGGACATGATCGTTTTGGACTTCAGTAAATCGTTCGACAGGGTTAGCAATGGGGTACTAAAGAAATACAACGAAAACTAGCCATTTGGATAAAGCACTGCTCGACGGTAGATGTCA
>NW_025191701.1:0-3568 GCF_004010195.1 Chiloscyllium plagiosum
ACAGAGTTGGGAGAGAGACAGAGATGGGGGGAGAGATAGAGAAAGATCTGGGGGGGTGGGTAGACAGAGAAAGACAGAGAGAGCGTGAGAAAGCGAGTGACAGCGGAGAGAGATGGATGTCTTCTGCTTGTTTTTTCTGCCATACCAACCTCTTCCCTCCTATCTATCCCTCCCCACCCCCCCGTGTGTGTGTGTGTCTCTCTCTCCTGCCCCCACCTTGTCCAGGTACCTGTGGATATTTGTCGGGGCTGGCTGTGAGGGCCCAGTCCTGTGGTGAGCGTCCCTCATTGTCCCGTAGTCGAAGATCTCCCCCAGCGTCCAGCAGTGCAGAGAGAAGGCTGGGCTGGCAGGAGAAAGCAGCGCCATGGACAGGGGTACAGCCAGATTCACACCGCCTGAGGGGAGAGAGAGAGAGGACAGGGGGCATTGAAGCTCAGCAGGTACACCGCGACACCAGCAGGGACACTCCCGACACCAGCAGGTACACCGCGACACCAACAGGGACACTCCCGACACCAGCAGGGACACCGCGACACCAGCAGGGACACTCCCGACACCAGCAGGGACACCGCGACACAGGCAGGGACACCCCCGACACCAGCAGGGACACCGCGACACCAACAGGGACACTCCCGACACCAGCAGGGACACCGCGACACCAACAGGGACACTCCCGGCACCAGCAGGTACACCGCGACACCAGCAGGTACAATCCCAACGCCAGCAGGGACACCGCGACACCAGCAGGGACACTCCCGACACCAGCAGGTACACCGCAACACCAGCAGGGACACTCCCGACACCAGCAAGGACACCGCGACACCAGCAGGTACACCGCGACACCAGCAGAGACACTCCCGACACCAGCAGGTACACCGCGACACCAGCAGGTACACCGCGACACCAGCAGGGACACTCCCGGCACCAGCAGGTACACCGCAACACCAGCAGGTACACCGCGACACCAGCAGGGACACCGCGACACCAGCAGGGACACTTCAGACACCAGCAGGGACACTCCCGACACCAGCAGGGACACTCCCGACACCAGCAGGGGTACAGTCCTGACACCAGCAGGTACACCGCAACATCAGCAGGTACAGACCCGACACCAGCAGGGACACAGTCCCGACACCAGCAGGGGTACAGTCCCAACACCAGCAGGTACACCCCCGACACCAGCAGGTACACCCCCGACACCAGCAGGTACACTACAGACCCGACACCAGCAAGGACACAGTCCCGACACCAGCAGGTACAGCCCCGACACCAGCAGGTACACCCCCGACACCAACAGGTACACTCCCAACGCCAGCAGGTACACCCCCGACACCAGCAGGTACACACCCGATGCCAGCAGGTACAAACCCGATGCCAGCAGGATCCCCGACGCCAGCAGGTACACCCCCGACGCCAGCAGGTACAATCCCGACACCAGCAGGTACAATCCCGACACCAGCAGGTACAGTCCCGACACCAGCAGGTACAGTCCCGACACCAGCAGGTACACCCCCGACACCAGCAGGTACAATCCCGACATCAACAGGTACACCCCCGACACCAGCAGGTACAATCCCGACGCCAGCAGGTACAGTCCCGACGCCAGCAGGTACAGTCCCGACGCCAGCAGGTACACCCCCGACACCAGCAGGTACAGTCCCGACGCCAGCAGGTACAGTCCCGATGCCAGCAGGTACAGTCCCGACACCAGCAGGTACACCCCCGACACCAGCAGGTACACCCCCGACACCAGCAGGTACACACCCGACACCAGCAGGTACACACCCGATGCCAGCAGGTACAATCCCAACGCCAGCAGGTACACCTCCGACGCCAGCAGGTACAATCCCGACACCAGCAGGTACAATCCCGACACCAGCAGGTACAGTCCCAACACCAGCAGGTACACCCCCGACACCAGCAGGTACAATCCCGACACCAGCAGGTACAATCCCGACACCAGCAGGTACACCCCCGACACCAGCAGGTACAATCCCGACACCAGCAGGTACAATCCCGACATCAGCAGGTACACTCCCGACACCAGCAGGTACACCCCCGACACCAGCAGGTACAATCCCGACATCAGCAGGTACACTCCCGACACCAGCAGGTACACCCCCGACACCAGCAGGTACAATCCCGACACCAGCAGGTACACCCCCGACACCAGCAGGTACAATCCCGACACCAGCAGGTACACCCCCGACACCAGCAGGTACAATCCCGACACCAGCAGGTACACCCCCGACACCAGCAGGTACAATCCAATCCCGACATCAGCAGGTACACCCCCGACACCAGCAGGTACAATCCCGACACCAGCAGGTACAATCCCGACACCAGCAGGTACACCCCCGATACCAGCAGATACACTCCTGACACCGTCGGATACACTCCCGACACCATCAGATACACCCGCGACACCGTCAGATACACTTCGATACCAGCAGATACACTCCTGACACCGTCGGATACACTCCTGACACCATCAGATACACTTCGATACCAGCAGATGCACCCCCCTGACACCGTCGGATACACCCCGCCCCTGACACAGTCAGATACACCTCGATATCAGCAGATACACCCCCATCACCGTCGGATACATCCCCCCCGACATCGTCAGATACACCTCGATACCAGCAGATACACCCACGATACAGTCAAATACACTTCAATACCAGCAGATACACTCCTGACACCGTTGGATACACTCCTGACACCGTTGGATACACTCCTGACACCATCAGATACACCCGCGACACCGTCAGATACACTTCGATACCAGCAGATACACTCCTGACACCGTCAGATATACTTCGATACCAGCAGATACACTCCTGACACCGTCAGATACACTCCCGACACCATTAGATACACCCGCGACACCGTCAGATACACTTCGATACCAGCAGATACACACCCTCCGACACCGTCAGATACACCTCGATACCAGCAGATACACTCCTGACACCGTCAGATACACTTCGATCACCATCAGATACACCCGCGACACCGTCAGATACACTTCGATACCAGCAGATACACACCCTCCGACACCGTCAGATACACCTCGATACAAGCAGATACACACCAACTACGTTAGATATACACCAATACCGTTGGATACGCCCTCGACACTGTCAGATACACCTCAATACCAGCAGATACTCTCCGTGCAACATCGGATACACTCGCGACACCATCAGGTGTATCCTGATGGAAGATACGACTGGACATTGGCAGCTAATCTAGCACATAGATATAACGTGGCACGGTCAGACACACACCCCCCCAACCCCCTCAGGCCAACAGAAGCCCCTCCTTACCCCCTGAGGTGGCGAACGGTTTGGGAGAGGGAGGTACTCGCCTGTTGGGATCAGCTCCACTCTTGAGCAGGAGTTGCACGAGGCCCGGGTGCCCGAGTAAAGCAGCAGTGAAGAGGGGGGACTGTCCTGCACCGTTCACCACATCAGGAGGGGTCCCTGAGGGACACAGGGACAGACCGAGGGTCAACACCGCGAGGGGGAGGGACAGACCGAGGGTCAACACCGCGAGGGGGAGG
>NW_025191702.1:0-3569 GCF_004010195.1 Chiloscyllium plagiosum
ACGAGTAAAGTGGAACAGAGGAACCTTGGAGTTCAGGTGCATGGTTCTCTGAAAGTAGTCACAGGTAGACAGGGCAACGAAGGCGGCTTTTGGCACATTGGCCTTCATCAGTCAGGGCATCGAGTATAGAAATTGGGAAGTTATGTTGTGGTTGTACAGGACGTTGGTGAGGTCGCACTTGGGAGTATTGTTCAATTTTGGTCACCTTGTTACAGGAAGGATGTTTTTAAACTGGAAAGACTGCACAAGAAATTTACAATGATATTGCCAGGGCTCAACAGTCTGAGTTATAGGGAGAGGTTGGACTTTGGTCTTTAGAGCGTAGGAGACTGAGGGGGGATCTTATAGAGGTGTATAAGATCATAAGAGGCATGGATAGGGTGAACGCACTCAGGCTTTTCCCCAGGGTTGGGGAATCAAGGACTAGAGAGCATCAGGCTCAGGTTAGAGGGGAAAGAATAAAAGGGAACCTGAGGGGCAACTTTTTTTTACTCAGAGGGTGGGTTGCACATGGGATGAGCTGCCAGAAGTGGTTGAGGTGGGTACGTGAACGCACTCAGGCTTTTCCCCAGTATTGGGGAATCAAGGACTAGAGAGCATCAGGCAAAGGTTAGAGGGGAAAGAATAAAAGGGAACCTGAGGGGCAACTTTTTTACACAGAGGGCGGTACGCAGATGGAATGAGCTGCCAGCGGAGGTGGTTGAGTTGGGTACATTAACAACATTTAAAAGGCATTTGGACAAATACAAGGATAGGAAAGGGTTAGAAGGATATGGGCCAGGGAAATGGGGTTAGAGAGGATGGACAATTTGATCAGCATGGACCAGTTTGGGCTGAATGGCCTGTCTCCCTTCTGTAGGGCTCTATGATTCCAGAAGAAACAGGAGCAGGAGTAGGCCATTCGGCCCCTCGAGGCTGCCCCACCATTCAATAAGATCATGGCTGATCTTTTCATGGCTTCAGCTCCACTTACCCGCCCTCTCACCATAACCCTTAATTCCTTTATTGTTCAAAACATCATCCATCTTAGCTTTAAAAGCATTTACTCAGGAATCCTCAACCACTTCACTGGGCAGGGAATTCAACAGATTCACAACTCTCTGGGTGAAGAATTTCCTTCTCAATTCGGTCCTAAATCTGCTCCCCCTAATTTTGAGGCTATGCCTTCGTGTCCTAGTTTCACCTGCCAGTGGAAACATCCTCTCTCCTTCTATCTATTCCCTTCCTGATTTTATATGTCTCTATAAGGTCCTCCCTCATTCTACTAAATTTCAAAGAATATAATCCCAATCTACTCAGCCTCTCCTCATAAACCAATCCCCTCAACTCAGAATCAACCGAGTGAACCTCCTCTGCACCCCCTCCAGTGCCAGTACATCCTTTCTCAAGTAAGGCGATCAAAACTGCACACAGTACTCCCGGTGTGGCCTCACCAGCACCCTATACAGCTGCAACATAACCTCTCTGCTTTTAAACTCAATCCCTTTCGCAATGGAAGACAAAATTCCATTTGCCATTTTAATTACCTGTTGCATCTGCAGACCAACTTCTGTGATTCATACACAAAAACACCCAGATCCCTCTGCACAGCAGCGTGCTGCAATTTCTCACCATTCAAATAAGAATCCTTTTTCCCGTTACTCCTACCAACATGAATTACTTCACATTTATTAACATTGTATTCGATCTGCCACTCACTTAAACTATGTCCCTTTGCAAAGTTTCACAGTCCTCTGCACACTTTGCTCTGCCACTCATCTTAGTCTCATCCGCAAACTTTGATACACTACATGCGGTCCCCAACTCCAAATCATCGATGTAAGTTGGGAGTAATTGCAGTCCCAACGCTGATCCTTGAGGCACACCACTAGTCACTGATTGCCAACCAGAATAGCACTCATTTATCTCCACTCTGATTCCTGTTAGTCAACCAATCCTCTAACCATTCTAATAGATTACCCGGAATGCTGTGCATCTTTATCTTATACAGCAGCCTTTTGTGTGGCACATTTTAGAATGCTTTTTGGAAATCTAAATACACCACATCTACTGGGTCCCCGTCGTCCACTGTGGTCATATTGTCTTCATAGAATTCCAGTACATTTGTGAAGCATGGCCTGCCCTTCATAAACCCATGCTGCATGTGTCTAATGGGACAACTTCTATCTAGGTGTATCTTGATAGACACATGAATGGGAGACGAACAGAGGGATAGAAACCGCGTCTTGCAATAAGTAAATTAGATTAGATTCCCTACAGTGTGGAAACAGGCCCTTTGGCCCAATAAGTCCATTCTGACCCTCCGAAGAGTAACCCACCCAGACCCATTTCCCTCTGACTAATGCTCCCAACAACTATGGAAAATTTAGCATGGCCAATTCACCCTGACCTGCACATCTTTGTCACGGGTCTAAATAAGGATTAGGAATCACCTCAGGCTTGGTGGGCTAAAGGGTTTGTTGCTGTGCTGTAGATTGTATTAAATCACAACAGGAAAACGTACGAAACATCCAACATCTGGGTCAAAGGCTGAGGTGGGAGGGATAAGAATGAAAGGGAGTATTTACCCTCTGCAAAGAGCACACCAAAACACACAGAGGCAAGGGCCATTAGATAAATAGCAAATAGAAGCAGGAGTGGGCCACTCAGCCCTTTGAGCCTGCTCTCCCATTCATGTCATCATGGCTGATCCTCTGTCTCAGAGCCATATTCCCCATCTCTCCCCATACCCTTGACATTCTTAAAGTCTAAAAAATATATCTATTTCCTTCTTGAATATGTTCAGTGACCTGTAAGAGGAAGCAGCGGTGAGCCTGACAACGGTGGGTACATTGTTGGAGGGAATCCTGAGGGACAGGGTGTACATGTATTTGGAAAGGCAAGGACTGATTAGGGATAGTCAGCATGGCTTTGTGCATGGGAAATCGTGTCTCACAAACTTGGTTGAGCTTTTCAGCATGTAACTAGACAGATTGATAACGGCAGAGCAGTCAATGTTGTTCACATGGACTTTAGTAAAGCCTTTGACAATGTTCCACATGGTAGACTAATTAGTAAAGTTAGATCACATGGGATTCAGGGTGAGCTTGCCAATTGGATACAAAATTGACTTGAGAGCAGAAGACAGAGGATGGTGGTGGAGGGTTGTTTTTCAGACTGGAGGCCTGTGACCAGCGGTGTTCCACAGGGATCGGTGCTGGGTCCAACGCTGTTTCTCATTTTTGTAAATGATTTGAATGAGGATATAGAAACCATGGTGGGCACGTTTGCAGATCTTGATCAGTTGGGCCAATGGGCTGAGGAGTGGCAAATGGAGTTTAATTTGGATAAACGTGAGGTGGTGCATTTTGTTAAAACAAATGAGGGCAGGACTTTTACAGTTAAAGGTAAAGCCCTGGGGAGTGTTGTCAAACAGAGAGACCGAGGGAGTTCAGATACATACTTCTTTGAAAGTTGCATCACAGGTAGAAGGCTGAGAGGGGATCTGATTGATTATTAAAGGATTGGACACTCTGGAGGCAGGAAACATGTTTCCGCTGATGGGTGAATCCTGAACCAGAGGACACAGC
>NW_025191703.1:0-3569 GCF_004010195.1 Chiloscyllium plagiosum
ACCCTAACCCTAACCCCAACCCTAACCCTAACTCCCCTCCCCTAACATTAACCCTAACCGTAAACCTAACCCTAGCCCAAGCCCTAACCCTAGCCCTAACCCCAGCCCTAACCCTAACCCTTACCCTTACCCTAACCCTGGCTGTGATCCTTGGCAGAGTGGAGGAACAGAGGGATCTGGGTGTGCAAGTACATAGATCGCTCAAAGTTGCCACCCAAGTGGATAGGGTTGTTAAGCTTGGACTTTTCTCTCTGGACATAAGGAGAAAGAGAGGAGACCTGGTCGGTGTATACAAAATAATGAGAGGAATAGATAGAGTCAATTGCCAGAGACTTTTCCCCAGGGCAGGATTGACTGGTACGAGAAGTCAGAGTTTGAAGATATTAGGAGGAAGGTATAAAGGGGACATCAGATGTAGGTTCGTTATGCAGAGAGTTGTGAATGCATAGAATTCATTGCCAGTTGAGGTGGTGGAAGCGAAGTCAGTGGGGAAATTTAATCGACTGCTGGACATGCACATGGATAGCAGTGAGTTGAGGAGTGCGTAGGTTAAGTTACTATATTTTACATTAGACTTAAATCTCAGCACAACATCCTGGGCCTAAGGGCCTGTTCTGTGCTGTACTTTTCTATGTTCTATGTTCTATGGTATATATGGATTTCAGTAAGGCATTTGAAAAGGATCCCCATGGCAGATTATTGCACAAAATGCAGAGGCATGGGATTCAGGGTGACTTGGCGGTTTAGGTCAGAAATCGGCTAGCTGAAGGAAGACAGGATGGTGGTTGATGGGAAATATTTATCCGAGAGTTCAGTTACTAGTGGTGTACCTGTTTTCGGTCTGTTTTAGCTCCACTGCTGTTTATCATTTTAATAAATGATCTGGATGAGGGCATGGAAGGATGAGTTTGTAAATTTGCGGATGACACTATGGTCAGTGGAGTTGTAGACAGTGTCAAAGGATGTTGCAGATTACAGAGGGACATAGAGAAAATGCATTGCTGGGCTGAGACGAGGCATATGGAGGTTAATGTGGAAACATGTGAGGTGATTCGCTTTGGAAGGAGCAACAGGAATACAGAGTACTGGGCAAATTGTAAGATTCTTGGCAATATAGATGAGCAGAGAGATCTCTGCCTCCATGCTGTCATAGAGGTAGTCCCTTTTTTTTCTAAAAGTTCTTCCTTGACTCAATTTGTTTTCAGGGGAGAGGTGGTAATAAACCAGGCCAGGCTGGTTTGCGACAAAAATGATTTTGAGAGGCCTTTTGTTTATATAGAACATAGAACATGGAACATAGAACATTACAGCGCAGTACAGGCCCTTCGGCCCTCGATGTTGCGCCACCCTGTCATATTAATCTGAAGCCGATCCCACCCACACTATTCCATGTATATCGATATACCTGTCCAATGATGACTTAAATGCACTTAAACTTGGTGAATCTAATACCGTTGCAGGCAAAACATTCCATATCCTTACTACTCTGAGTAAAGAAGCTACCTCTGACATCTATCTTATATCTATCTCCCCTCACTTTAAAGTTGTGTCCCCTCGTGTTTGCCGTCCCCATACTTGGTAAAAGGCTCTCCCTGTCCACCCTATCTATCCCTCTGATTATCTTGTATGTCTCTATTAAGTCACCTCTCAACCTTCTTCTCTCTAACGAGAACAGCCTCAAGGCCCTCAGCCTTTCCTCGTAAGATATTCCTTCCATACCAGGCAACATCCTAGTAAATCTCCTCTGCACCCTTACTAAAGCTTCCACATCCTTCTTATAATGCGGTGACCAGATCTATACACAATACTCCAAGTGTGGCCGTACCAGAGTTTTGTACAGCTGCAGCAAGACCTCCTGGTTCCAGAACTCAATCCCTCTATTAATAAAGGCCAAAACACTGTATGCCTTCTTAACAACCCTGTCAATCTGAGTGGCAACTTTCAGGGATCTGTGTACATGGACACTGAGATCTCTCTGCTCATCAGCACGCCCAAGAATCTTACCGTTAACCCAGTACTTTGCATTCCGATTACGCCGTCCAAAGTGTATCACTTCACACTTGTCCACATTAAACTCCATTTGCCAACTTTCAGCCCAGCTCTGCATCCTATCTATGTCTCTCTGCAACCTACTACATCCTTTGTCACTATCCACAACTCCACCAACCTTAGTGTCGTCGGCAATTTACTAACCCACCCTTCTAAGCTCTCATCCAGGGCATTTATAAAAATGATGAACAGCAGTGGACCCAACACCGACCCTTGCGGTACGCCGCTAGTAACTGGACACCAAGGCGAAAATGTTCCATCAACTACAACCCTCTGTTTTCTTTCAGCAAGCCAATTACTGTTCCAAACTGCTATGTCTCCCACAATCCCATTCCTCCGCATTTTGTATAATAGCCTACTGTGGGGAACCTTATCGAATGCCTTGCTGAAATCCATATACACCACATCAACCGGTTTACTCTCATCTACCTGTTTGGTCACTTTGTCAAAAAAGTCAATAAGATTCGTTAGGCATGACCTACCCTTCACAAAACTGTGCTGACTGTCCCTGATCAGATTATTCTTTTCTAGATGGTTATAAATCCTATCTCTTATAACCTTTTCCAACACTTTATCAACAACTGAAGTGAAACTCACTGGTCTGTAATTACCAGGGTTGTCTCTACTACCCTTTTTGAACAAGGGAAAGACATTTGCTATCCTCCAGTCCTCAGGCACTATTCCTGTAGACAATGATGATTTGAAGATCAATGCCAAAGGCTTGGCAATCTCTTCTCTTGCTTCCCAGAGGATCCTAGGATAGATCCCATCCGGCCCAGGGGACTTGTCTATTTTCACACTCTGCAGTATTTCTAATACCTCTTCCTTGTGAACCTCAGTCTCTTCTAGTCTAGATGCAAGTATCTCTATCTTCCTCACCATTTTCATTTTCTATAGTGAACACTGTCGAAAAATATTTATTTAGTGCTTCGTCTATCTCCTCTGACTCCTCACACAACTTTCCACTATTATCCTTGATTGGCCCTAATTTAACTCTCATCATTCTTTTATTCCTGACATACCTATGGAAAGCCTTATGGTTAATCCTGATCCTATCCGCCAACAACTTCTCATGTCTCCTCCTGGCTCTTCTGAGCTCTCTTTTTAGGTCTTTCCTGACTTCTTTGTAACCCTCAAGCGCCCTAACTGAGTTTTCACATTTTGTCCTAACATAAGCCTTCTTCTTCTTCTTGACCAGGGATTCCACTTCCTTAGAGAGAAAGTGAGGGCTGCAGATGCTGGAGATCAGAGCTGAAAATGTGTTGCTGGAAAAGCGCAGCAGGTCAGGCAGCATCCAAGGAACAGGAGAATCGACGTTTCGGGCATAAGCCCTTCTCCACTTCCTTAGTAAACCACGGCTCACACGTTCTATATCTTCCTCCCTGCCTGACAGGTACATACTTATCTGGGACACACAGGAGCTTTATCTTGAATAAGCTGCACAATTTTAATGTGCCAATCCCCTGCAGTTTCCTTCCCCATTCTGCGCTTCCTAAATCTTTCCTAATTGCATCATAATT